>NW_667290.1:0-14259 GCF_000006425.1 Cryptosporidium hominis TU502
CCACATAATCCTTTAAACTCGTCTCCTGAAAAGCTTAATCTTGAATCTATTGGATTGGATTTAAAAATATCAGGTAATAGTTTCAAAATGCTTCTCCTGCTGAAATCATGATCTACAAATTCATTTACATTTATAAAAACTGGTCCAAATGTATACCTTTCTACATATTCTGCAATTTCACTATTCTCTTTCTTATTATCATTTTTTAGATATGCCTTTACTACAAGCTTCTCAGTAGTATAACCTAGTAAAACGGAATTGATATTTCCCAAGCGGACTTCTTTTGTTCCAAGAACTAATTTTTCTTCGGCAGCATTTCTCATATTTTTTTCAGCTTCATTACTTACCAACATAGAAGATATTTCCCAATCTTTAACATTTGGGATTTGATCTTGTAGGTTCCAACTTGTAACATTTTGTAAGGCTTGTCCAATTGAAAATGAAGTAATATAGTCGCTGCAAAGGAATCTAAGCATTATAATTTCTCCATTATTCACAGCGGAATCTATCCCACTTTTTTTATTATTTACACTCGTATCAGTTGAACTTTTGAAAGAAGAACCTAGTGAATCTATAAATGAGTCTGAAGTAAATTTGCTTTCATCTAAAGACCTTATTTCATCATTCTTTGAGACCAAAACATTCTTATTCAATTTGTTCAGTTGACTTGAAACGCTTTCTAAGCTAACTGCTGTAATCTGATCTCCCATTATTGTGTCTATACCAATTATTCTATATCCATTCGGACATTTAATATGAAAGTTTAGATCCTTTGTATTTGAAGGACTTACCCCTGAAATTTGATTGCATCGTTTAATATCTGGCTTTGAAAACTCGATTTCTGGAACTCCTGTATAAATTAAACCTCTGTATTTATTCTGGGATAGAGGTCGTTTCTCCAGAAATTGAATTCTAACATTTCCTATAATGGGAGCTAAATATGAAGAATCTTTTATAATCACACCACAAACTGATGTAGGAACACTCCCAACAAATGTTTGGGTTCTAAATAATTGTTCACTGGGTGAAATAAAACTAAGTAATTTTTCTGAGCCCTTTGGTAAAGTTTCTTCTTTGATTACTTGAATTAACCGTAGAATTGGAGTTTCAGCATCATATCCGAAAGCAATTTCGTTGATTCCACCACCCAAATACTTTCCTTTTACGTTTTTAGAGTTAAAATTCTCAGATCCCATATGAAATGAAGAACTTCCATCATTGCAGATAAATCGAATTCCTGTTATAAAAAGCTCTAGAGAATCTGTAAAGTATTCCAATCCGATAATTTGATAGCCTGCTGGGCAATTGAATTTTACAACTTCAGCCTTTCCAAACCTCGTCAATTCATTGAATGAAATAGCTGATGGTTCGCAAAAGTTTTTGTTATATTCATAATAGTTAGAGACTGATAATTCTCCATTTCCTGTGGAGTCAAATCCTTGATAGTTTGAAATTCCATAAGAGCCAATAAATTTTAACAAAAGAATCAACGCTGTCTTTAACAATGATTTTCTAAATTTACACATATCTATTTTTAAATATGAACTAGATCTTTACAGTAATCATTTGAGTATCACTTTTCTTTAAAACTAAAATTATTCTAGCATGCAATTTAAATTCATTTGGGCGCGATAGATCCAAATAACTTTTAACTCAATATTTTCTGTGTTACACTTAAAAATACATTTTAAATAATAAAATTTGATACTTCACTATTGCAATAACAATATTGCGAACATGTGAAAACACAATGTGATTGGCATCAAGAAATGGACAAGCCTGTATGGTTTACTCGGAATTACATAAAAAGGCTTCAAATTAACTAGAGAAAGAAAAATAAGGTTAACAGGATATATCATTATGAAATTAATTTATATAATTCAAAGTAATATAATGGTAATTTAACTTGGATGTTTCAGAGGAATTTTTTCTAAACAATTTTAAATTGAGAAATCGGGAGGGAATCGAGAAAAATTTACTTTACAGTTGCAAATAATTGTAAAGAATAAGAATTATTGATTAATTAATAATATAATTAAAATATAAAGACGGCAGTCCATTAGACGCGTACCTAAGAGGCGGGAATGTGCTTAATTTGGATTAAAAACTGCGGACCCTCTAAAGGACAGAGTTTATTGAGGCTTAAAAAGTTTTACTACCAATATAGTTAAAAGATTTTTTTTTTCGATAGAATTAACATGAAATCACTTTCTTTATTATCAGTTTTCATTACTTATTTCCTAGTAATCTATACCGTCTCTGCAACGGAATTAGATTCAACCAAAACTGTTGTATCCGCTTCTCCAGTAGGATCTAAAGATATTAGCGTAGAGAAATCTGGAGAGGTTGGTTCAAATGAAACTTCAACAATGGCTCCTACAGAAGTATCTAAATTAGATGGGGAGGCTCCAACGGCGGATCAAGATTTAGGACATGAATTGATTGATTCAAGCGGAAAAAGTTCAGTTCCCACATCAACTAAAGAATTAGACTTAGAGAGTGATCCTGAATCCAATATTTACACTACTGAAGTTCATAATAAGGATGAAGTTGAGGAACCTATTGGGCAATCTGATGAAGTGATGACTTTAGAAGTGACTTCATTCACTAAGGAAGATGAGACTCCAGCCAGTGTTGAGGTATCTCTTGACGAAGTTTCAACTGCTTCTGAGTTATCTGGTGATGAAGTCCAAACTACTGACTTATCTGGTGATGAAGTCCAAACTACTGACTTATCTGGTGATGAAGTCCAAACTACTGACTTATCTGGTGATGAAGTCCAAACTACTGACTTATCTGGTGATGAAGTCCAAATTACTGACTTATCTGGTGATGAAGTCCAAACTACTGACTTATCTGGTGATGAAGTCCAAACTGCTGGGTTATCTAGCGATGAAGCCCCAACTGTTGCTGAGTTGTCTAGTGATGAGGCATCAGCCACTATTGAATTATCTAGCGGGGTTGAACAAATATCTGATTCAGCGGAAAAAGCAGGCGAAAAGGATCAGGAAGAAACGCAAGAAAGCTTAGTTTTACACAAATATGAAGTGCCGTTAATATTTGCATGTGAAACAAAGAAGTTAATTTGCCACAATACTTCAACATCTAATGCAATCACAATTCAAGGATCTAGAAAGGGATCGGCTTTGTTCGCAAGTTTCGATTCTAGCATGATTAGGAACTCTGGAATCAATTCAGGAGATGTTGTTTCTGCTACACTTATTTTGAACAAAGTCGGAGGTACAAGAACATTACCAGTTCGTGTTGATATTTTGAACTTAGAATCTAAATCATCTCGCATTTCCAAGTCTACAGTTTTGGCTACTTATCGAATAGTTTTGCCAAAGACTCAAAATTCTCCAGTTAGTGTTGATGTAACATCGGCTATTCGTGAACTTTTGGAGAATGCTAAGGACCGTGAGAAATTCTCCATTTTGGTTTCCGCTTACTCTAATACCAGATTTGGTGACATTCTTACATTCCCGACAAAGGACTATCCAAATGGGTTAGCATTAGAGCTTAGCCTTACAAAATTACCAGAAAAATTATCTAGCTCATTAGATTCAACAGAATCTATAAGGGAAGTTCAATCACTAAGAGAGCGTATCTTTTCTGGTCAAAATTTATACATCGCAATGGGCATTCTTGCGACAGTATCAATCATAGTTATTGTATTGATGATGATGTAAGAGGAGTTTGGTGCAAAATTCACTTAGAAGCTAAAATACGAAAGTTATCTGTAATTTATTCAAGCAGAGCAGTTTATTAGATTATGTTACTTATATCTTTGCTTTCTTAATGTTTATATTTAAAAATACTAGCTACGAAACTATGGCTCTACTTTTTTACTTATGATTTTTCTCTTGTGAGAGTTTGAATTAGTTTTTGTATTTGGAATGAAGTTTTGTCTTGCTTGTTGAATTAAATATTAATTTATATAAATATAGATGGATCGTATTCCGAGAACTTTGAAAGAGGGGAAGATGTACGAGAGGTGCAGATAAAAATGCATATTATTCGGGTAATTCGCGCAAAAACAGAGTTAGATGAGAGAACATTTATTTTAATCAAGTAGTAAATAGGGGCTTGTTAAATACATAACCCTAAAAACCTTACCTTATTAAAAAATTACCAAAATAGACCTGCAGGCTTAAGATGGCAATTATTAGATGTGCCCGCCTAAGATCAAATAAGGCATATGGGGGGACATGAAGTTGCTTCTTTAATAGATCCATTCAAATATTAAGATTATTTTTGAATAGTTGGGACAGGAAAAATATTAATCAAGCTGATTAAGATTAAAATAATTAGGGTGAATCTTAGCATTGCTTGAGAAAGAAGAGTAAGATGGAGAGAGGTTTGAAGATGTTTCTTAATGGTAAAACATGTTTATTATTAACAGCATGTTTTGCTTCAACATTATCAGTTGTATATGGAGCAATTGGAGGTTTTCCAACAATAGATTTTGTGGAAGCCCCATTAGAAATATACACTCCAAAAAAGCCGTCCCTTGATGCTTTTAAGACAAGAGGCGAGCTTGCATACAGTAGTGCATTAGCAGCATCTCACCAAATGCAACCAGGTTTTGATGGTCTTCCAGATTTGGATACAACAACTGAAGATGGCATCTACTCAAAGAGTTCAAGAACTGTTGAGAGGATTCAAAGAGCAACAAAATTTGAGGTTGAGATTGCAAAGATTTTGTACTGGAGAATAAAAACTGATACGGAATTAAGTGCATTTGATGTATCTCTTACTATTTTGGAAAAGTTAGTTATGGACCTTTTCCGTAAGTATGGGTTTAATGCTGCTACTTGCCAGGCTTTGTTAGTGAGGGAGGGAATTCCAAGTGAAAAGGCCATCGAATTTTGTTATAACTTAGAGCCCTTCGCATTGTTAGAGTGCCATGCTTTAACTTGGATAGACTTTTCAGTTGTAATGGATATTAAGTTTAGAATGAAGAGAAGAGGCATGTTTTTGGAAACAAAGGATGTTTGCAGACTTGTTGAGAGAATTAAGCCATCTTTAATTCCTAAGCCAGAGAGAAAGTCAATCTTTGGGAAATGTCAAACTGTTGTAAACAGTGAGCTGATGAGGAAGTATGGTGTAACAAATATGGATACGGATATGATTTGTACAGTAATGGATTATACTATTCAGCCAGCCTGCGCAGATCTTTCTAAAGATGAACTCTCTGAGGTAATGAAACTTGGTTTACACTTGGGTGATTTTATTTATCCAAGATTATTCCCAATCTTTGCTTCCGATTTGTGTATCGCCAGAAAGATGATGAAACGTGGACCAAGCAGAGAAAAATGTAGAAATGCATTAGTAAGAGTATTGGTTGAGAGAGCTGATGAATATGGTAACTCAGTCGTTGCAGAACAATGGCCATTATATACTGAGATTTGGAGATCATGTGCCTATGTATATAAGAGAAAAGCAACCGGTGGAGAAAAGATGAGACTTGATAAATTATTTACAAGAATTGCATTTGGATCTATTTGGTCAGACAAAAAATATAGGGGCCAAAGCGTTAACTATCCTCCATCAAGGTTTGCCTATCTTCATGGAGAAACTGTTGAAGCTGCTCCAGATGAATCTGAGATTGATTCAGAATTAGATTTAGGTTCAGACTTTTCAGATTCAGCAATTGAACTTGAACATGGCTCTAAGTCCGATGGTACAATTGAGTTAAGTGCAGATGTTGGATCCGAATCCTCTATTGATTTGGGCTCTGACATGTCCATCGAGCTTGATGAAGGAAAATCATCAGAAGGTGTTGCACTCAGTGATGGTTCAAGCGGTGCCGGCGTTTATGGTCCATCTGTTAGTTCTAAATATCACAAATCATCAAGGGAAGCAGCAAGAAAAGCAGTTGCACCAAGAGAGAGATGGATATCAAAAACAAAAGCTTTGGAAACTCCAGATCAATTCTTGTGGTCTACAAGACAATCAGTTGCCTTAAACTCAGTTCAAAAAGTTTGGGCACAAATCTTATACTCATTATACTCTCAAGAAGGTAATAAAGCTTATGGCATTGAAGATTTTGAGATTATTGCAGCTAGGATCGATCCAACTAATTTACATAGATCGTGTTCAAGACTTATTTTCGCAAAGATTAAGAAATACCCAGGACATCAAAAAGATGGAGTTGGTTCTAGATTCTCTGAGACAACAATTGCAAACTGGTGTGCAGCTATAGATGGTGCTAGAAGCAAGGCATGCCAGAGCTTATCAGTACCTGCTCAATTGTGGTCAAAGAGTATTCTTAAATCTATGACTTTAATGAGAGATGAATCAAGTTTCGCAATTGATTTGAGAGATATTTGCAGATTTGTAGGTAAAGTTGAGCCATGGATTTATACCAAGAGAAGTGGATTCACTAATCATTGTATAAGCAATCTTTCCGAGCCATTGTCCACAGCAAAGCACTCTAGTCAAATTTCATTCTTAGAAAAGTATAAGTTGACTGAAAAAGAATCTAAGCAAATGTGTTTACTCCTCAAGCCTGCCAATCATAAATCATGTACCAAGCTTTCATCAGGAGATCTTACCCTTGCTTATAAATTGGCCTTTGAGTTAGGAAAAATACATAATGGAGACAAGAAATTACAGGTAACTTATGATTCTACCTGTAAAGTTATTAACAGAGTTAGTAGGGTTAGTACCATTGAGCACTGCATTCTTGCAACTGCTGAGTTCGTAGGCCATATTGCTGTTGACAGCGATGTTGCTGGCAAGGAGTTTGAAACCGGTGTAGCTACTGCATGTGGAAAGGTATTTGAAGCAAAAGAGCCTGAAGAATCAGCAAAGCTTGTCAGCTCTATTATTGAGGATGTTTATTCTGACATTGCAAAACACATGCCACCTCAACCACAAGATTTCGATGTCATTAGGAGAAAGATTGTTATTGGAGATGAACTCATTGAAGAAACAAGAAACATTAGAGGAACTAGAGGTTTTGGTCAAGGCGCTACAGGAGCTAGATTATACTCACCAACATACTTTAAACCAGCTGCTGCAAGCGATGAAGAATACTGGACTCCATTTGGAATAGATCCAGCTTTACTTAAGAAGGACATTGATTCTGGAATTGGAGCTGCAGCACCAATGACAGTCGAACAATATTATGAAAAATCTGAGTTCCCATCCTCTGGATTCACAATGGATATTCAATGGGTTGATATCAGCGGAGTCGGTTTTAAGAAGTCATTAGCAGATAAACTTAAGGATGAGTTTGTTAGAACTGCACCTCCATCATTGGTTATTGAATCATCAAATATACCAAACTTTACAAGTATCGTTGATGAGTTGGATTTGGCACCAAACACTATTTATGTCAGCTGCGTTAAAGTTCTTAAGAGACATAGAGTGCGATCTGAACTTGCTCAGGCTGTATGTAAGAGAATTGATCCATATGCAACACCTGCATGCAATGGTTTAATGATTGTATTGCTTGATCATGCCGAATTCGTTCACTCTTATTTCACATCATTAGTGAAGAAAGAGGCATTTGACTTAGCAGACTTCTGTAAGGTAATGCATGCATTGGGTCCATTCTCTGATAAATCTGGAACAATTGGAAACATTTCAAATACATGTGTTAAGAGCCCGGTGATGTTCAACTTCCAAAAGAAGTATTCCTTGTCAAACAAGCAGATGACCAAGCTTTGCTCTAAATTAGATTTCACTCGTACTGAATCATTTGCCAGATTAACTAGCCCACAGAGAGTAAGAGTTATCTCTTCATCAAAGGCTATTTCAATATTGATTTCCGATAAATATCAGGATGTCTATAAGAAATTTGGTGGAATATTTTGGGCAAGAAATATTCCAAGAGTCTCAATTACAAACATGATCAATTTGATTTCTCATACTGGTAATGAATCTCCTATTAAGGAGAAATGCGAGTATGAATGCCAATCAGGAAGCCCATTCTTCACACGAGTCTTACCAGACTCTGATATTTGCTTCAAATCATGTATGGCATTCTCAACTTTGGATGGTCAAGTTCATGTTGCTGATGAAGCAGCAGGTACTGGTTCACCTTCAGCAATTGGCTTAAGACCAAGAACTTACGAATCCTATGACAGATATGGCTCTAGCCCTGATAAACCATTAAAAAAAGTTGTCTGGTGGATGGCTGACCAATAAAAATAATCTTCTGGAGTAAAAATGGAAAGGCGTAATCTAATAGATAAATTTCCAGCAAATCGATGTGAATTATTTCAATCTTTGTGGGAATATCACTATTCTGTTGATTGCAATTCTTTTTTGTATATCAAATCTATTCTGAGAAATTCCAGGTATTATTTTTTAACAAAGGGTATTAAGGGCATTGGACATGACTTATTGCATTAATTATAAATAAGTTTTGTCCATGTAATACTTACAAATGCAATAATAGACTTAGCTACCGCTTTAATGTTGGAAACGAATGATGGGTGGTATTTACCATATTCCTCTTCGTATTTAACTTAGCGTTATCGGAGGTTGTTCTATTCTAAACTTATTTTAACTTATTTTCATTGTCTTGCATGTTTTGTGTATTTTGGCGGCACAGTTTAATTTTGAATCTTCTTATATTGTGGGGGGGGGCGTACGAATTTATAACGTGAGGATAAATTTGTTTATTTGGATATAACTCACGTGTATTGGGTTTGAATAAATCTTTGACCCTATAACTAAAAATAAATTGATTCATTAAATAATTATAGTTCGTTTGAAGCTAGGATAACGCAATATAAGTTAATCTGGATGTTTAGTGAGAAATTTGCCTACTAATACTTTAGGAGACAATTTTATTCACGATATTGAATAGGGTTTAACTATTGGGTAATAAGAAAAATGCATACCGATAAGATTGAGTCAAAACCAGCAAGAGGGTCTATTTTCCCTCCTAATGCGGATCAGGGAGTTTATTTGGCAGCAACGGACATTTCTTATCAAATTACAAGTGGCGTTTTTGAACAAAGCACTGCAAGAATATTGTCAGGAATAAAGTTCTTTGCTGAGCCGAGAACTATGACTGCAATATTGGGTCCTAGTGGATCAGGTAAGACTTCTTTACTTAATATCTTGTCAGGCAGGCTTTCTTCAACTGGTAATAAGCTGGTAGGAGGATCTATATATTTGAACGGAAAGAAGGTTACAAGCAAAGATTTAAAGTCCCGTTGCAGTTATGTGATGCAACATGAAATGACTATTCCATATTTAACAATTGAAGAAACTTTGCTTTACTCCGCAGAATTGAGATTGCCTTTTTTGTCTGCAAAAGAAAGAAGAGAAAAGGTTAGAATTTTGCTAAATGATTTGGGTTTAGTACATTGCATGCATTCAATTGTGGGCGATGATAAGGTAAGATCAATCTCTGGAGGTGAACGCAAAAGAGTTATTTTGGGTACTGAATTGATTAGTGATCCTCAAATACTGTTTATTGATGAACCTACAAGCGGTTTGGATGCATTTATGGCTTTTCAAATCTTGCAGTTACTAATAAAATTGGCAAAAACAGGAAGAACAATTATTTGTACAATACATCAACCTAGAACTCAAGTATTTCAGGCATTTGATGAAATTTTATTGTTGTCGAAAGGAGAAGTCATTTATCAAGGACCATCTAAATCTTCAGTTGATTATTTTTCCCTAATTGGATACCCTGTACCAGAAAATTACAATCCAACTGACTATTATCTAGATTTGCTTGTTCCAAGATCAAATGTGGAAAAATTTGCTGACAACCGTCTTCACTCCATTACTTATGAACAATTGAGAGTATTGCCAGAGTTGTACTTATCATCAGAGTATAACGATAGGGTAATAAGAAAGATCGATGAACATTTGAGTAGACAGTATTCCACAATTCCTGAGCTACTATTGTTTTCAAGAAGTAGCCATACATGTTTTGGATGGATAAGAAAGAAGCTATTTGCTTTTAGTGTTATTGTAAAGAGGTCTTTTATGAATAACGCAAGAAATACTTTAGGTTCATTGGTTATTGGTGTTTTGGTAAATGCTTTTATTGCAGTTGTAATTGGAAGTATCTTCTTTAATTTGCCTTCATTTAGCGATGATATTGGGGTTACCTTTAAAAATGCAACTAACATTATGGGGGCACTTTTCTTTTCAGTAATGATTGCAACATTTGGAGCAATGATAGCATTAGAATCTTTCACAAGGTTCAGGATAATATTCTCTAGAGAAAGAGCGAAAGGATTATATGGCCCTGCAACATATATGCTAGGTAAACATGTTGGAGATTTTATCTTTGAAATTGTTCCAATTTTGGTATTTAGTCATATATTCTATTTTATGAGTAATACGAATTCTGTTTCGTACCCAGGTTGGAATACTTTAACTCAATATCTATGCTATCAATTAACTATTTTATTAACTTCCTGGGCAAGCTATGGCTTAGTTTATTTTATTTGCGGGATAACAAAGTCATTGGAGCTTGCATATGGAATTGCTCCTTTAATAATTATCTTCTTTGTCATAGTATCAGGTTTCTATGTAACAGTTAATAAGTTGCCATCATGGGTTTCTTGGATCAAATATATTTCCTTCCAGAGATATTCTTATTCTGCCTTGGTGGTTAACACTTTCCCACCAAACAAAAATTGGGGTCCAATTCAGACTGATATTTTACTTAAACAGTTCTCTATTGATCAGACATCATTTTTACTGAATGCAGTGGTATTATTTGTTTTGGGCATTTTATACAGAATTTTTGCCTGTATTACATTTGCTCTTTTCTTTAGAAATCTTGGTTTGGAATAAAGTTAATACAATTAATGTATTTGGACAGGGTATTTAACTCTGGCATAGTAGGCTAGGCTCTATTTTAGCTTTTAGATATTTAACTTTATACTTTGTTTTATTTCTATTTTACTTTTAGTAATATTAACTATTCTTTAAGTTTCTGTGGCTAAATGTCGGCCTCGAATTTAAATAGCAATATTAAGGTTCTAATAGGTTACTTCTATCTTAATTTTAATAATTATTAATATTTCTTCCTAGCTTTTTAAGATTTTATTGTTTTATATTTTTGAATATCACTTGTCTCACGAATTTTAATTGCTAAATCATTTGAATATAATTGTTTACAAAAATCCAAATTTTAGTCGACTTTTTTTCTTAAATCTGATCAATATTTATATATTCAATAGAATAACTAATTTTCTATAATTTTACTTTTTCAATTTTCAACAATTAGTACATATTATTTGTTTATTTACATATATAAAAAGCTATGTATCTTCATTTAGTTAGACAACTATTAATTTAAAAAGCCATGTAAATAATGTTTTTTTAATGATATACTAATCAATTAATTTATAATACTAAACAGATTTTAAAGAATAAATTTCAAAATTTTAAGATAAAGATACACTTTTTTTAAGGTGTAATTTATTTTAATATACTTTTATCAAATACATGACAAATTAAAAATTATTTATTACAATCTGAATATTTTCTATTACTATCTCAGTAGATGGTTAATAAAATATCTCAAAAGAATTGCAATGATTATTGACTTTACAAAGACTCAATAAATAATAAAAAATCTACATTACCACGATTAAACTATAAAACAAACTAATCTCTAATATTACGAAATTAAAAGATTATAATTAAAGTACAATAATAAATAATTTTAACAAAAGCTCATTTGACATCAATAAATTAAATGATAAATTCCAGATTTCAGTCTGAAATTACAAGCAAATATTCATATGGGTAAGTGAAAATAATAACAATCCCAATTAAAATTTGAAAAAAGTCACTGTATTATCTAACATCAGAGTTGAGATAATTCAGTCCAGAGAGTCCATTAATCATTGCATCATCCAAATCTTTTGCGATAATTATCCTAAATTTGAAGATGTTAATTGTAACCATCTTGAACCCTTCAACTAAAAGCTCGCCATAATCAGCTTTATAGGTAATATCATTACTTGAATTTACCATTCTTATTTTACTAGTGTTATAATCCATATAGCATCTCATATTTTTTGGAATAGGCACAGCATAGACATAATTAACTTCGAGTCAAGTCTCTGAAATGCTGCATAACTTCTGACATTGGTAAAGAATTCATATACATTACCATTTTTAGTAAAATACATTCTGATTTTAGTGTTGAGCAAAGGAAATATACTTATAAACTCAACACATTCTTACCTAGCGAATGTATATAATGGATCATGTACAATATTAAAGTTTCCAGGTACAAGTATTCTAACATTAGAGTTGTAATATTTTAGTCTATTTGGGTTATTTTCATAGTTTAGGTTTTTGAAGCTCTTGATTTAACTTACTTTGGTAACCGAGCTTTTTTCAAGGTTCTTATTTGTATTAACTTTAAATATGCGAGTATTAAAAGAAATTTTAGTTTTCTAGTTTCATTAACAATTCGAAATTTACCATCTTGTTTATTGACAGTAATTACATAGAGTTTATAACTTTTATTCTCAAGCAATATTTATCTCTTAAATTAATCAGGCATGATTGCATTTGTAAAACTTGGTATAAAGGGAACTCTAAATTCTTCTCACTTTGTTTCTTCAGTAACTACGATGAATTATTTAATACTAGTTTGTTCATCAGACATTGGAATTGCAAGGATTAGCTTCATTTAGGTTTAGGGGTTTAGGTTTTAGGGGGTTTAGGTTTAGGTTTTAGGTTTAGGGTTTAGGTTTAGGTTTAGGTTTAGGTTTAGGGGTTTAGGTTTAGGTTTAGGGTTTAGGGGTTTAGGTTTAGGTTTAGGTTTAGGTTTAGGGTTTTAGGTTTAGGTTTAGGTTTAGGTTTAGGTTTAGGTTAGGGTTTAGGTTTAGGTTTAGGTTTAGGGGTTTAGGTTTAGGGGTTAGGGTTTAGGTTTAGGTTTAGGTTTAGGTTTAGGTTTAGGTTTAGGTTAGGTTTAGGTTTAGGTTTAGGTTTAGGTTTAGGTTTAGGTTTAGGGTTTAGGTTTAGGTTTAGGTTTAGGTTTAGGGTTAGGTTTAGGGTTTAGGTTTAGGTTTAGGTTTAGGTTTAGGTTTTAGGTTTAGGGGTTTAGGTTTAGGTTTAGGTTTAGGTTTAGGTTTAGGTTTAGGTTTAGGTTTAGGTTTAGGTTTTAGGTTTAGGGTTTTAGGTTTTGGGTTTAGGTTTAGGTTTAGGTTTTAGGGTTTTAGGGGTTTTAGGTTTAGGTTTAGGGTTTAGGTTTAGGGTTTAGGGGGTTTTAGGGTTAGGTTTAGGTTTAGGTTTAGGTTTTAGGTTTAGGTTTAGGTTTTAGGTTTTTTTTAGGTTTTAGGTTTAGGTTTAGGGTTTAGGTTTAGGTTTAGGGGTTTAGGTTTAGGTTTAGGTTTAGGTTTAGGTTTAGGTTTAGGGTTTTAGGTTTAGGTTTAGGTTTAGGTTTAGGTTTTAGGTTTAGGGTTTAGGTTTAGGGTTTAGGTTTTAGGTTTAGGTTTAGGTTTAGGTTTAGGGGGGGTTTAGGTTTAGGTTTAGGTTTAGGGGTTTAGGTTTAGGTTTTAGGTTTAGGTTTAGGTTTAGGTTTTAGGTTTAGGTTTAGGTTTAGGTTTAGGGTTAGGTTTAGGTTTAGGTTTAGGTTTAGGTTTAGGGTTAGGGTTTAGGTTTTAGGTTTAGGTTTAGGTTTAGGTTTAGGTTTAGGTTTAGGTTTAGGTTTAGGTTTTAGGTTTAGGTTTTAGGGTTAGGTTTTAGGTTTAGGTTTAGGTTTAGGTTTAGGTTTAGGGTTTAGGTTTAGGGTATAGGGTTTAGGTTCAGGTTTAGGTTTTAGGTTTAGGTTTAGGGGTTTAGGTTTAGGTTTAGGTTTAGGTTTAGGGTTTTAGGTTTAGGTTTAGGTTTAGGTTTTAGGGTTTAGGTTTAGGTTTAGGTTTAGGTTTAGGTTTAGTTTAGGTTTAGGTTTAGGTTTAGGTTTTAGGTTTAGGTTTAGGTTTAGGTTTAGGTTTAGGTTTAGGTTTAGGTTTTAGGTTTAGGTTTAGGTTTTAGGTTTAGGTTTAGGTTTTAGGTTTAGGGTTTAGGTTTAGGTTTAGGTTTAGGTTTTAGGTTTAGGGTTTAGGGTTTAGGTTTAGGTTTAGGTTTAGGGGTTTTAGGTTTAGGTTTTAGGTTTTAGGTTTTAGGTTTTAGGTTTAGGTTTAGGTTTTAGGTTTTTTTTTTAGGTTTAGGTTTAGGGGTTTAGGGGTTTAGGGTTTTAGGTTTTAGGTTTTAGGTTTAGGTTTAGGGTTTAGGGGTTTAGGGTTTAGGTTTTAGGGTGTGGGATTT
>NW_667297.1:0-14666 GCF_000006425.1 Cryptosporidium hominis TU502
AATTTTGGAGATCAAACGAGAGAGTTTCAAGTCAATGAACTTAATTACATTAGAGATATTACTGGAAATACTTTAATTATTCCAATAAAGAAGAATCAAAAGAACTTATTAAAAACTAATTCACTAATAAAAAGCTTGAGTAATATTATTAATCCAGATGTGAAAATATATACAAGTGGTTTAGACTTTAAGGTTTCAACAATCATAAAAAATATTTCCAAAATCTTAAATATTCCACATTTGGAAATTGAATGTTGGGTTCTACAAGAAAAAAATGACTTAGTTGATTATTTATTGGATAAACCAGGATATTGGTTCATTGATACTTCAATCATTCATTTAATCAGTAGTAATTCCAAGTATATCATTAATTTATATAGCCAAAATTACTATTTGGACAATAACATTGACGTAATACTTTTAACCACATTTGGCAAGGTTGAAGTTATCTCTGAATATAACAATGACATAAATTTGAACCAGTTTTATTATTCATTAAAATATTTTCTAAGTGGTAAATCATTTCCAGTTAAACAAAGCCCAACAAAAACTCATATTATACAAGAAAAGAAGATAAATTGTAATTATAGACAAATTATTAGATTATTGAACAGGCCAATTTCTGAAATTAATGAAAACTTATTTAGAGATATTGGTAATATGGGCCAAATCTCTGGAAAGGATGATTCATTGATTGGAAGCAGTTATATTAAACTGGTTGATATTAGAGAGTTATATTGTAAACAAAAGATGAATAAGAATAGTGGAAAACTTAAAAGTTTTAATGATGAGAAATGGGACATTAGAAAACCAGAAATACTTTCCAAGGAATGGTATAATATCGACTTGCTTGAGTTAAGTATCGATGAAATTAAAGAAATTGCAGAATTTTTAATCTATTACAGATTTAGAGAAGTAATACGTGATAAAGATGATTATGATGATGATGTTTTGTCTTGGCAAATAAACAACAGAAAAATTAAAAACTTTGTTTCAGAGTTAATAAAATATTACCATGAAGAAAATCCTTTTCATAATTTTCATCATGCTGTAAGTATTTCCATCACACTAAACAATTGGCTAGACAAACCTTCTGTGAGACATTATGTAAATTCCTTAGAAGCTTATTGTCTAATCATTTCATCTCTTTCACATGATTTGGATCATCCAGGATTAACTAATGATATGATTAAGGAGTTGAACATTGTCTCAAGAAAAGTATTGCAAGAATTTACAACAGAAGAACAGTTTTTTGAAATTTTACAAAACAATACTCTCTCAACACTAAACATATATAATAATTTTTCAGTATTGGAAAATCATCATTCTTCTCTCTTATTTGTAATATTAAATGATGAAGCTTCCAATATTATGCCTCCAACTACTTCCAAATGTTATTCAGAATTACATAAAATGATGATTAATTCAATACTATTTACTGATATGTTCCAACACAAATATTTGAGAGACTTAGTTTTAAACTTTAATAAAAACTATTCCTCAAATTCGAGGAGTATTGAAGTTGAAGCACAAAAGAAGAAGTTGTATTTATCAATTTTACTACACTCTGTTGATATTTCAAATCCATTAATGAATACTAATATATATCTAAAATGGTCAAGACTAGTTTATGAAGAATTAGAAAACCAAAAGAAACTAAAACTAATGTTAAATATTTCACTAAATGACACAACTGACACGTATGATTATACTAAATTGCAAACCAGCTTTATTAGCTCAATCTGTATTCCTTATTTTCAAGCATTACTAAAATTTGACCCAGAAATAGTTCAAGAATGCATTCAAAACTTATACTTTAACAATGAGTATTTTGCAAAAACTAGTCAGAAAAACAAGAACAAATAAATGAAAGAGTAAAAATATGATCATTTTCAAAATTTTATTCATTTATTTAATTGAATGCATGCATGCAATTATTTATTGAACTCCACGTGTGGCGCCAAAATTGGGTGCATGTAATTAGTTATAAAGAATGAAAAGTGGGTATATAAATAAATACACCCTGTTAAAAGTTGACTATTTGATTTTTCTTTTAACAAGGTTATTTATATTATAATAGGGGAATATTTTTGTCAGTAAATTTACAATGGTAAGTACCTAATACTTGGAAAGAAATTTTGTAATCAAGACGTATAATAAGAAAAAAAGTATTAATAATAGTTTTAATAAAAAGGCAATTATTAAAGCCAAAATAAGAGTTTATAAAGCCATTTATATTGGATTCAAATATAATATTAAGTTTAAATGCAAGGTTTAAGAACAATAATATTGGAATACTTAAGTTAAAAGTAAATATTTCTTTACAGTTTTTAAGACTTGAGTTAATCTTTTAATTGCTATTAGATTGGTAATTAGATTTAACTTAAGAGATGTCCAGTGAAAACGTAAAGACTGATAGTTTAAATCTAGGAAAGTCTATTCTATCACCGCAAAATCGTAATAGAACTTTATTATTGAAGAAAAATGTTCAAGATGAAGAGGTCGAGGGGAGTGGTGCAGAAGAAATTTCTCCAATTATTAAGGTAACTCCAGCAAAATCTACAAGTAAGATACAAACAACCCCAAAAAAAGGAGATAGTCCCGGGAAAAGTATGGTTAAAGGTGAAACCACGAAGTCTGGAATAAAAAAAGAACCTTCATTGGGAAAGAAGACAATTGTGGATATTACTAGCTCTGGGTTGCTTGGACTTTCAGGAAAGTTAAGAGAGAAGAAACAATCAGTTCCATTCAACTTGTTGAAAGGAACAACAAATCTAGAAGCTGGAAAGTCTGATGTAAACAAAAGTATCAAACCTCCAAACTCGCAAGGATCTGTATTACCTTTGACGAAAAATGCACAAAACTCTGCGAAAATTCTAAATATGGTGAATAAGATTAATGCTGCAAAGGATTTAAGTCCTAATATTGTAGATTTTGATCCATTTAAGTCCAAGCTTGTAAAGACTAGTAAAAATAACATAAATAATAGGTCTCATTTGTTTGGCCACGAGCCAGCAACCTATACCACAAATCCTCTCATAATTGAGGATTTGATTGATGAGCTGGAGGAGAAAGCCAAGAACTATTTTATTATGTTTTCAAAGGAGCGAAAAGAAAGAGAAAAATTGGAAAGGCAGTGTTATTGGATGCAGGAAGAAAATAAAACTTTACAAAATACTTTAAAGAATCAAATGACTACAATTCAAGGGCTTCAAAACAAAATTATTGACTTGAGAGGAAATCCAAATGTTATAACAGAAACTATTGAAAGAATAGATATGCTTTATACTCAATTAGATACTTTAATTCAAGCTTTTGCTGGTATATGTAGTTATATTACATTCAATGAGCCAACTGACAGACGTGAGATTATTGAGCTGGTTCTAGAGTATCTACATCCATGTAGGGGACTTGATTTGAGACTCAATTCATTATATGGATCAATTTATTACTTTAAGCTTGGAATTATCAAAGATTTACCTCCTCCTATACAACCACCAGAAAAGATTCCAGGATATGATGTTTGGCAGCCACCTCCACCACAAAAAGTTGATCAGAAGGATTCTGATAATTCAAGGCTTCAACCACATATGCAACAAGGTAATTCTTTATCAAAAGTTGCTGATGATTATATGAATGATGGACCAAAAGAAGGGGCTGCAAAGGCTTCTATATCTGATAAAATTAACAAAGATGAACAATCAATTCCAAAGATTTCAACACCTGTTGCATCAACCAAGCAGTCAGTTGTACCAACAAGCTCATCACAATTGACTGGAGATATTAATGTACCTTTATCAGGTTTTGAAATAAAGATTAAGTCAGTCCAAGGAATTGAACCAATTGGGGATGGTAAAGGTAAACTATCTTTTGTGGCTAGAATTGATAACGAGTCCTCAACTCAGTGTAAGAATAATCCAAAGAGAAGGTCATCTGAACATGAATACAAAGTTAATCATGCTAACAATAAAGGGTCAATTGAAAAGGAGATGATTCTAGAAATAGATACTTTACCTCCTAAATCTCCAGGATTAATACCTAGATTTACTATTGATATGTGGGATTCATCAATAACTTCCGGTCCAATTGGCCATGCTTCAAAGACATTTATTGATCCATACACATTACTTCCAGAACAACCATGGGATGTAATGAAGGAAGATGGTGATAAGCCTTTAGCTACTTTGATAATTACAGTGGCTCCAAAACCAGGAAACTCAATGCTTCCAGCTGGTCGCTTTATAGTTGCTAAGGAATCAAAGAATAAACAAGACCCAACAGCTAAGAAGGAGAGTAAGTTATCTAGACTAAGCTTCAGAGGAGATAAGGAGAGCAAAGGATTAGATAAGATTAACTCAATGCTTAGACCAGCATTGAATATTGGAAAGAGGGCAAAGAGTACTGTTAATTTGGACGATAAGGATGAGAAGAATGAAAAACTGAAAGAAGGCACAGACTTAACAAAGTCAGTTGTAAAACCATTATCTATTAAGGAATCAACTTCCGTTCCTCCTCCAGCTCCACCAGCTCCACCAGCTCCACCAGCTCCACCAGCTCCATCAGCTCCACCAGCTCCTCCATCTCCACCTACTTTAAGCAAATCGGAAGCTCAAGAGAGCCCAAGCGTATTGAAATCATCACAAATAACAGTCAAAGAACCATCCAAAGCATCAGAAGGTGATACTAACATATTGAAGAAATCCATGATAAATCAGCAACCTCCAAAGGAAGATTTGAAGTCTTCTGTTAAGGCTCCTCCAGTCCCAAAATCGGGCCCAGGTAATGAGAAGACTGAAGAGGAAAAATTAAAGAGCTCAGAGCCAATCATAAAAGAAAATGTAACAAAATCTAATTTGTTAGCTCCAAAGTCGGATTTAATAAAATCTGATGCACTAAAGAAATCAACAGAATTAGGAAAAAGTCAAGTAGACTCAAAGTCTATGACTATTAAGAAGATGGGATCTGGAGAATTGGACTTAGGCAAAAAATCAATTTCAGCTCCAAAAACTGATGTAAAATCTTCAACATCAGAAAATACTGTATCTAAAGAAATCAGTGCTCCAATACCAATTAAGATTGTTCCAAAGATTATTCCAAAACCTGCTATTACTAAGGAACAACCCACAAACAATGCTCCGAAAGCCGTACAGGTTAATAACTTAGCTCCAGGAAAAGTAAAACAAATTACTCCTCCTACAATTATTAAAAAGATTGACGTTAAACCAGCTGTTATTAAACCAAAGATAGCTACAGCAGCTCCTGTAATTAATATTAAGAAACCTGGAAGTCCTGTCCAAATCAAGCCTAAAGGAATCGAACTAGGAAAACCTGCTGTTACAATTACTCCCAAATTTGCTGCAAGTCCTCCAAAGCCTGCCTCTGGAGCAGCAGCAGGAGGGGCTGCATCAGCTCAACCAAAAGAAGATTTGAAGATTTTAGTAACCAAAGGAGTAGCAAATATATCTCCAAAAATTGTACCCAAAGTTAAGATCACGCCAAAAGTAAAAATGTAAATAATAATTACTTGTTAGCTAAAATATTAAAGAACAAACATATAATATTCTGAAGTCTAAGGTATATAATTATAGAAATGTTCATTTTCTGAATCAATCTCTATCAAATCTCTTTGTATTAAAGAATTCAAAATCTTCAAGATCTCTCCGTTGATTATCTTATTGTTCTGATGAATACTGTCAACGTTATCATCTTTATTTAAAGAAAACTCCTTCATTACTACTTGTACTAAATTAAGAAGTGATGACTTTTGTTTATGTTTTAAGAATTTCATTATTATGGCCTCTATACGGTACTTATTATTTTTAAACAAAGAAATGTAGTTATTACTCTTTAAGCTATCATAATCAAAGCTATATTGCTCTTCTCTTCCAATACATCCTTTCTCGTTTCTACTCATATTCTCATCCAAATAATCCTTTTCATTATAAATATAGTCCAAACAAAAGTCTGAACTAAAGTCTATTGTATTCAAACCTGAAGTATAGTTCATCAAATATTCCTTTGATTGATCAAACTCTCCAGATCCTACATAATTTTTTATTATTGTATCAAAATCTATATTATACCCAATCTTTACATTATCTTTATTTTCCTCATGTAACATTAGAAGTGGCGGTAACTCCAATTCTTTTTCTTCTGCCACTTCTTCAATTTCTCCTTCCAATCTCACTCGAGCCACCAAAAGTCTAATTGGATCAAATAGTCTACCAATATTGTCTTTAAGGGCTAAATATTGTTCTCTTCTTAATTCCACAAACATTTTCTCTTCATTAAAACATAATAATAATATTCCTTGCTGTAAAGTTAAAATCATCCTCAGACGTTGGCGCCCTAATGCATGCATGCAATAATCCATTATACAAGTACCCAAAAAATAAGACCAAGTCAAAGTTCTGGAGTAAATTTTAGTATAAAATTGTTGGTAAAGTTTCATTTCATTGTGGATATGTTGAATATCTATATTGCCATTGTACTTGGAAAACAATTCACACTCCAAAAAATTTAATGGTAAACAACTCTCTTCATTTATAATACCGGTATTTTTGGCGCCATCTTCTCCATTTTTATAATTTCTTAATGGCCAGTTTGTTGAAGATAACACAATTAAAGAAAATGGAACTTCATATTTGATGTTTTTAAGAACAATTTCCTTCTCAAGCTCCTCGCTTTCTTGAGATTTTTGGATTTCAGAAGGAACACCACTAGAAATTATAAAATCACCAACCTCGTCATTTTCAACCAATCCTACATTATCCAAGGATGAACTCTCATACTTCATTTTAAGATCTTCTGATTTAAGCCAAAAGTGGATCTCTTCGCAAATTGTTGTAGATAAAGTCTTTGTAATTCTCTTTTTTCTGTGAGAAAAACTACCAAATTCGATTTTAAGATTCTCATCTTTTCTTAAACAAGAAGATTCTGAATTAGCATCTTCAACAATCTTAACGCTTGGCGCCATTTGGTGCCCAATAGACTCCAATAGATAGAATTTAAAGATGGACTGACTGGCAAACCAGTCCTTAATTACAAAGTTTGATTTACTAATAAAAGTATAACCACATTCAGTGTAAAGTAATTTCATCAGATAAATCTCATAAATATCAACCTTGTTCATTAACATCTCTATATTACTTCCCAAAGCTGATGATGAACTCCAGCCAAGGTAATACTTGAGGATTTCTCCTTGATTACTTCCAAAACCAATTCTGTTGTTTGTAAAATAGTAAACTATTCTTTGAGATAATAGCTGATGATAGTATTTCTGGAAATAATCCTTATAGTTACTGCATTTAAATAAATAAATAATGCTCTCAAAGTATTCTCTAGTCTTAATATCACTACCATTACTGGTTCCCTCTAGAGAATTCCCACTAGAGGAATTATTGACATTCCAACAAATTATGTCCAAATTAGCTCTAGAAAGTCTTTTTTGGGTACCACCAGATCTTAAATCTACATTTTCCCCTTTATGGAAGTTATAGCTTCTAACCAATATGTGGTGAATTAATATTGAAAATCCTCTCATTATCTCTTTGGCTAAGGTATCGTCACAATTCAAGATCTGTACCCAGGCCTCATTTATACACAAATTACGAATTTTCTCATCCTCAATAAAAGATCTCTTCCAGATCCTCTCAATCTTTAAATAAAACTCCAACAACCCTTTTATATTCTGCAAATAAGTCTCGAATATAGAGTTTGTCTTTCTGTGATCCTTCATTTCACTTGGAACTAAAAATCGATATTTGGGTAGTTGCTTAACTAAATCGAGACCTTGTTCAATTATACATTTCTCTAGCTCTTTTCTAAATAGTTGTTCTTTGTTCTTTCTTTTGAATACATTGAAAAGGAATGTCAAGATCTCAAATTCTTCATTTGAAACAAGTAACGTAAGGCAGCTAAGTCCTTGATTACTTTTGGAGTAGTGATGAATGATATCATCAGAAATCAAAACGTCTAAAATGTTCAGCTCCACGTTAAAGACAAATAAATCCCAGCTAGTTTCATCATCTTCGTTATATTGATCAAAGCCGGATATATCTGTTGGAGAAGTGTCTCTAAATGCATTCAATGGGATCTTCTGATCTTGGTGGATCAGAGATAAAAGAGAGGTATTAAGCTTTGAACTTGAGCTTCCAAAATTACTGGTATAAAGCAAATCTCTATTATTATAAGTAACTAAAAGACTTCTCTCCAATTCCAAAGCTTCTCTCACAAAGTTGACAAAATCCTTAAAGCCTAAAGACTTCTTTTCTTCAAATATCTTCAAGTAATACCTTCTCAGAATCTCCAAGTAAAGTTTCTTCAGGTCTTGGTTTATAATTTGTAGTTCAATAAACATTTCAAAGATCTTTTTGAGCATAAAAAAAGGCTTTTCATATTTTCCTTCAACTGCTTCCTTTAATCTCTCAGTAACAGAAATTTGATTAGAGTAACTGAAGTCTCTAATTTCATTTATAGATATAAAAACCGATAGTAATAATCCCACTAATGAAATGGGCACTGATCCTATCATATAGGAATGATTAGTTGCAGGATGTATAGAAAGAATGATGGACTTTAGAAAAGAGTTGGCATTTTGAATAAAGCCAAGATACTCATTCTCCTTATTAGAAGCACTTATAGTTGCTCTATAACGCTTGTACATGCAGTCAAAAGTCAAATACACGTTACATATGATTTGAGTGGATCTCTTATGATGGCACCAAAACCTTGTGAACACATTCAAATAGTCACTTATTATTCCATTTTGGATTAACATCCTGAAGTCTTCTAGAGAAAACAAAGTATTATATATGAAGTCAGAGAGCTCTAGACCTGTATTATCTTTTTGAATCTTATTCTGAATGGTTGTAACCAATTCGTGTTGTTGGATTGTTTGGATATTACTAGTCCAAAGATCGAAATAATTCTTTTTAAAGGTATCATAAAGAAATTGGTATTGCCCATGGTTACAAAGATGAGTGATTAAACGACGAGTTCTTTCTAAATTGACTCTCTTAGAATCACAATCTCTACTTAGCTTCATCCTCTTAAAGGTATTGATTTTGCAAGACAAAGTTTCGTCATCATGATTGATTTCATATAGTTTCGCCAAAAAGAATTCTATTTCATTTTCAAATTCCTCCACCCCCCTCTGTATAGTGCCTGGATTTTCTAAATGCATTGAATTTCAGTAATATGGCCAATTTTGAAAGAAAAAACCTCAAAAAATCCCAGTACAGATCGATTCCCTTGAACAGCTTGAATTTTAGAAGTTATAAAGCATATCCATCCTTATCAAGCTACTGAGGTTTCCAGTTTTTACAGAAATGCAGTTTTCTGTCAAGAAATGAAAATTCTGATAAAATTTTTTGAACACGTGTAATTAAAAAAATGACAATGTCAGGCGCCAAAGTTTCCCCACATAATAAAAAAAAAGTAATGCAGAAACAAAAAAAAAGGAAAAAAAGAAAAGGATTACGAATATTAATAATAAAAGTGAAGGAGAAGATATTAAAATGCGGACGGGGTAGTTTTTAGATAGGAAATCAAGGAATCTAGTAGTTTCTATTAGCTTTAATACATTGAAGAAGAGTAATAGCCAAGATTCCCGGATTAGATAGTAAGAAATCCCAGAGAAGGAATAAAGTAGAATTGAAAATTAGCCAAGAAAAAAGAACTGAATACTGAAATAAGTACATTTAAGAGAAGGACAAAAAGAATTCTTTGTGAAGATGGAGCAACTGGAGGTAGTAATAAAGAATAATACTCGACTAACTTTTTTCAGGTATATACAAATACTTGATAAAGGATAATGGATTTACCATCCAGTAGAAAGGATTAGCTCAGGGATGATGACGTCATTTGTGTGTTCAAGTGCAACTTATCAAAGTATTTTTGGGTGCAACGTTGTATATTCTGTTATAGTGAACGGGTTGGAGTATTTCTTTATTTATAAGTATGAGTCCCGTATAATAGGAGATTGTGAGGCTAATGCTTGGACTGGGGTGATTGAAGGAGATGACAAGTTTGTAGGATTTACAAGCAAGGCTGATGGAAACAGGAGTGAGATCTTTTACTTGGATAATACGAACGGATTGCAACGATCTTGTAAGAGATTAATGACTCATATTAATATTAGAGAGACTGAATTTGGTAACAAGTTATTGGATAGACTGGACTCAAAGGATTATAGAGAAAAGCATTCCAATCAGTATAGCTTTGACTTGAATAAGAGGTTGAATTCGAATTATTACGAGTGGGTGAAGAGATTAAGAACATTTCCTCGGTCTCTTTACATTAGAATTGTGAACTTGACAGATTTTGATTTAACTTTACAGCTCCCTGCAGCAAGTAAGAGCGATAGCGAAAAGTTCAAGAATAGGAGTTTGGGAAATTCGACCATTTCATCAGCAGTTACTCCCAGTATGCATGTAGAAAGTCACAATGAAAATTTAATAACAAGAGGCCCATATTCTCCTTATTCTATGGAGAACTTAGTTTCGGGAGGACAGTGGATAGAATTTCCTCCAGAAAAGATTTATGCAAATAGCATAGTGGAGTTTGGTGCCAGTTGTGAATCTCTTTTTTCGGCAGATTTCAAGGCAAGTATTGTTTATAGAGTTTCTGGATATGCTGGTAAGGTTTTGTTTGGATGGGATTTCCCTGCTGGATTTACCCCAAGTCTCTCGTGTAAAGGTTTTCATGATCTTCATAATTTATCAATATCATCACACTATGAGAATTTTAACGATGGGAATATATTATTTCATATAATAGATGAATCAAAACCTCCAAAGATACGTTTAATGTCAGTTAAGGCCATTTTCTCAGAGAATTTTTTGAGTATAATTTCTGAAAACAGCACTAGCGAGGAAAAGCTAAACTTGAATGAGAATATTTTGGACCAAATTTTTGGCAAGAATAATGATACTTTGACAGGGAAAAGTGGTTTGAATCTGGAAAGGAACTCCACAGTACAGAATGATGAAAAAAATATTGGTTCAAAAATATACAATAACCATGATTCTGGTTTATACAATGTTATTGGAAAGGATGAGGAGTTTACGGACGGGGACTTGGCCAGAGATATTTTGCCTTACTTTATTGAATACATTAAACCAGAAAGAGTAATACATTGCAAAGAAGGAAACATATTTCTTTATAATAGGATAGCTTTAGATAGTCCAAGAGTATTATTTTCTTCTCTTCTTGCAAGCAGCAACATAAATATGCATCAAAAGTATTGTGGGAACATAGATTCAATTTCTCTTTTTATTGAATGGTCAATTGGATGTGAAATATTTAGGAAAATTTGGGGTCCAGATGATAAACCAATTCTGGTATCAAGTAGTGCTGGAGGAATGAATGATTGGAATTCAATATTGAATTCCATATATTCTCGAATTTGCAGAAGAAACAGGTCAAAAGATAGAATTTACTTTTATGATGATGATGATGATGATGATAATGATAGACGAGAATCAATAGGAAAGAACACTTATTCAAGAAAATTGTCAAGCTGTCAGATGAACTGCTTCTTTCTGGAAGATGAGGCCGAAGTGAATGAAGAAGACCAATCTAATTTTGAAATTGCTTTAACTGTACAGCAACTACTCGCTCAGATACTTGCACCATACTTGGTTAAATATTTGAAATCTTCAACCATATCCAAAGGTGGAATGTCCTCCAATATTTCAAACTCCTCAAGATTTTCGAATGCTTCCACAGTTCTTCAAGGTCTTGTTGATAGTGACCATATATGGAAATATTCAAAGATTAGAAATATCAAAGGAGTTAATAATTTTGATGAGAGGGATAAGCAAGGTATTCTTGACTTTCAAGGAACCATAAGCTTTTTAATTTTACACTGGGATGACTTATTCTTTGAACTCTTTGAAAAGAAATTAAGCAAGCTATCTTCATATTTCAAACATCAATTCAATTCAGATACTCTTTTGTGCATTATTCAGAGAGTAAGTTTGCTTTGGGAAAATAAGGATTTTGAGTTTTTTGAAGATTCCAATTTTCTTCTAGAATTTATAGATGCTGCAGCAGTCATTTGCAGAATTATTGAGAATGATGAAAACAGCCACGCATTGAACTGCTTGATTAAGCTCCGTAATTCAATTAAAGTAAAGACTCCTTGATGAATTGTTAAATTACAATTCTATTCTTACATACTTTACCTCCAACAAACCTTTCCTTATAATTTAAATATATATTCTCTGTCATTAGTTTTTATTTTATAATTTATTTCTATATATTATTGTCCACATAATTATTTAAATTACGTGTTATATTCCTATACCGGTTATATCATCCACATGCACTTGCAAAAATTTGCATTGAAAGGAAAATGCATGTGCATGTAAGCGGAGTTTGAAAGTTAAAAAAAAAAAAAAAATAAGTAAAATTTAGGAATTAATAATGAATATAAATAAAGAAAGGTTAGTGACATTAAATTTTAATTAAAATAAAGTTGCCAGATAGAATAATAAATCAAATTAATTTTACTTGGGATTAATGGTACTTATTCTTTGCTTTTTGCTTTTGAGGAACTTGAATCTCCTATTAGAAATCGGAACAAACAGTTATAGAAGGATCAATAATGCAAATATTAAAGATGAAACAATAATAGAGAATATATTTAATCCATTTAAAACTATATTCTCTAATTAATTTATAAACTTACAGGTTCAGGGGTAAATACCCAATTAATGATTAATTTTCCAATTTTATAAATAATATAAATTGGGATTAGCAAAAAAATATACCAGAAATAGTTTGATACAACGGATAATATTGCAACCATAGAGTTTAAGATATATACATCTTGGTACATTGAATATCCAACTCCAACCTCTAAACGGGATTTAATACTGGAGTACGTAAAAAAGTAAATGGAAGAAATTATTGCAAATCCAATGCCTGATTTTCCAATCAGTTTTGATGGGGTATATAGTCCTTTAAAAATGAAATGAATTGAAATACAAGAAATCATTATATAAAGGTAAATTGATGTGTATTTGGCAGCTTCTTTAGCTATTCTTTTTGCTGATTGTCCTGCCATACTTCAACTTTGCAAAAGTAATTAAAATATAATATCAGATAAAAGAGAATAAGAGTTAATTTATAAGCAAGTATTGTAATAATATTTAAATTATTTATTACGAATATTATTGTTACAAATTTTGTTTTCAAAATTATTTAAAATAACTTTTGTTAAGATCCAAACTAAGCGCTGAAATATTTACATTGAAGTTTTTATATGAATTTTGGGATTAAAAATTAAATTTTTATTAAAAAAAATCAACAAAAAGTACACAACCTGCAGCTTTTGAATATGAGACTGGTCAGAGCAGTGAAACATATTGGCCAAAATGCAGAAAAGTTCAGGTTTGATCTGAGAGTTGAGAATCTTCATATTTTTCTACACGAACAGTGTGAAATTACTATTGATTGGATAAGAGGCCCAAAGAGGATTTCTGGAAAAGAAGCTGTATCATGCGTGAATGGAAGTATAATACATCCTTTCTACCAGCCAATGGTCTTGATTGCAACACTATTCCAAAAATCCTCTCAGAAACAAGGAAAAACTCAAGCAAATTCTGAAACATTCTTACCCAAGGATTCTAGACTTGTTATCTACGGTAAATTTAAAGATAATCCCCTGGTTTCATTGATTGGAGAGGTCCCTTTGGAGCTTTCAAGCTTTGCAAACAGCTATAGACTAGCAGGTTATGAAACTTCTGAGCCGGTAAAAGTTGAAATTCCATTAATTAAATGCTCAGACCCAAATTCATATATTGAGATTTATATCTCATGTTCTTCTTTAGGCCAAGTTTCTGAGGGATTTGATGATACAGCTTCTATGATGTCCGGATTTACCACAGTTTATAGCGAGATTTCTGACAATCCAATACAAAACTTAAATGAATTTAAAAATAACTTTGCAAGGGTTAATGAATTATCTTCTGTTCATAACGATGGAATTACTCAAAAAGAATTTCTTGGCAAACATTCTGATAAAAAAAAGGATAACAAATTATCATGTGAAAGCACATTAGGAATTCCAATGTTTTCAATCAAAGAAGATATTGAGGTTATTAATGAAACAGTTAGAGAGGCGGAAGAGTTAACCGAAACTGCTACTATTATTGATGTTGAAGTTAATAATGAAAAGTTGGAATCTCAGATCCATGAGATTCGTCAGGGTAAAGATGAATCAGAGACAAAAAATAATGGATTAAGCCAAATTAATAATTATGAGGGTAGTCAAAGAGTTACTCCAAGTTATTACCCAAATCCAATGATTAAGATACCAAACCAATCCATGGACAACTTTAAGGCATTTGATGTTGCTTCAGATCAGGGAATTGCAAAAGTTTCATCTCCTCAGTCATCAACATCTTATGAGATACTTACACAAAGGTTATACATGGAGCAGGAGGAAAATAAAAGAAGGATTCATGAATATAACATGGAGATTAACTCTTTAAAACAACAACTACAAATATATTCAGAGCAGGAAAAGAGTTGGAAGCAGAGGGAAGCAGATTTGATGAATGAAATCATGATTTTGAGGAATACTGAGGACTTGAGTGATAAGCCTGACAATAAAAATGGTATTGAAAACAATAAATGCACAAAGGTTGTAGGTTTGG
>NW_667298.1:0-14810 GCF_000006425.1 Cryptosporidium hominis TU502
AATGGACATGCCATAGAAGTCCCTGATAGCCTCTTATAACCTTTATTGGCACTAGTAGATAATATATCTACTCCTGGAGCTGCCATATCTACACTTCTATGCCCATAATTTGAAAAGATACCAAGTCTTCCATGTATATCAATTGCAGCTACAGATAATACATTTGGAAGCTGGTAAGCTGATGGATAAGTTGGTCTAATATCATTATTATTTCTATCATTACCTGCTGCAACAACAAAGAGCATATTCTTATCAATACTCCTCTTAATAGCATCATATGTAGCCTGGGAAAATGACCCTCCTCCCCAACTGTTAGATAAAATATTAGCTCCCATCTTAATAGCATAGTTAATAGCTTTAACACTATCACTTAGAAAACCAACTCCATTTCCTCTTAGAAACTTAAGAGCCATAATCTTAACTCCCTTCCAGTTAATCCCAGAAATACCTTCATGATTATTCCCTTTTGCCGCAATAGTACCTGCACAATGTGTACCGTGTCCTTCATCATCAACTGGTGATCCTCTATTATTTGCAAAATCATAGCCATATATATCATCAACATAACCATTCATATCATCATCAACTCCTGGTCTTCCATATAACTCTTTTTCATTAACCCACATATTCTCAACTAAATCTGGATGAGTAAAATCTACACCAGTATCTATAACAGCAACAATTACTTCTCTTTTTGGATGGTTTTCAGGAGTGTAATATGCTCCAGATCCTTTAGATGCGGATGTATTAATGCCTAAATGTTTCCATGCCATCAAAACTTTCGAGTCAGTGTTTGCAACTCTATTATACATTCCCCATTGTTCAGAGAATTTGGGATCATTTGGATATATTGCTCCAGAATCTGAACTAATTCCAAAATCTGCAAGCCTAACTTCCTGATCTGGTTCAACATATTCAACTTCATCACTATGTAAAAAGCTTGCAGAAAGTTTTGAAATATATTCAGATGCTTTAGAATTGTTAAATACTTCAACAATCATCATATCTAATGCTTCGAGAACTGTAGCAGATTTGATTCCAACAAGCTCATCAGCAGATTCTGATAAAGCTGAAACAACTCTTGTTAAGAATGCTACACCATCTAATTTAGGATATTGACCATTTTTTGACATAATTCCTGCAACTTTCAACTCTTTAACAGCTTTACTTAAGACTTTTTCCTTATACTTAATAATAAGCCTTCCTGGAATAACTTTAGATCTCCTTCCTTGACCTCTAGGGGCTTTTTCTGAATTAAATTCTTGATTTGAATCCTTTTCTTGGTAATAATAATAATCATCTTCATCATCCATATTACCCATTTCTGAGAATTCTCCAAGGATATGTTCTTGTTCATAATCTTCTTCTGGAGGTTTTTGTTGTTTCATGATATATGGACTAAATACTTTCTCAACAACTTGTACTTCAGGAGTTGCTGATTGGTCTGCAGGGTTTTTTATAACTAACTCTAAATCAGAGCTCCGACCTTCAACAACATTAATTGAAATTGAGCTGGTATTGAATATATTACAAAAAACCCTTTTTTGAAAAAATACCAATAAATATGGCAAAAACTTTAAAATATTTACCTTTTTCATTTTATTAGGCTGAATTGAATCCCCTTTCTTTTGATGTTATTTGAGACAAATGTATTTGACTTTTCTCCTCCTTTACTATTTTTCTTTAGATTTCAATTCACTTTCCTTTAGAACTTTAGCTTATCATTATTCAATTTCTGACTTATTTCAATTTATTTTTGTAGAATTTTCAATTTAAAAATTCTACAACTGATCGTACTATTTCTCTACTAACTTTTTTTACTGAAATTCTAAACTTATTTTCAATTCTTCCTTTTAATTCCTGGAAAAAATTTTCCCTTTGACTATTTTTGTCAAAATTCTACATTTTTTACGCACCTGTGTCTTTTTGCATGTTTACCATTTTTTTCATCCACATGCTCGAATACGATTTTGCATGTAAACCGGTATGCAAATTTTTTTTAAGAATTAAAATAATTTTTTGTAATACCGGTACCGCCCCACATTTGGGCGGGAATTCCCTGAGTCAAAAATAATATAGAAAAGATTGGAGATCAAAAAGTGGAACAAGAAAAAATTTTGAAAAAAAACAAAACGTTGAATAGCAAGCATAAAGATTTGGGAAGGAAAAGAAAGGTTGATTAAAAGGAAAGGGAGAAAAGTTTAGAGAAATCAAGCAGGAGTTTTTTTTGTTGTTATTGGGAAAACGGTTTGTTTAGCAGAAGTTAAGATTTTGTTGCCATAAAGTACTATTTTAAGGATTTAAGAACTTAACAAATATTGCGTTTATTATTGAAAGCTTGAAATCTTAGCCAAGATATACAAAATAAGTTGCTTTTTTTTCTTTTTTTTTCCAGGTTTCCATAAACTTGAAAATTATGTCATTAATTTGCTCAATTTCAGGAACTACTCCTGAAGATCCTGTGATCTCAAAGACAGGATATATCTTTGAAAAAAGACTCATAGAGGAGTACATAAGATGCAATAATAGCTGTCCAATCACAAAGAGTGAGCTTTCTTTGGATGATTTGATTCAAGTTAAGTCCAAAAGTAATTTAAAGCCAAGATTGATTAAAAATACAAGTATTCCAGGTATTCTTGACTCCCTTAGAACAGAATGGGATGCAATGGCAATGGAGATGTTCCAGCTTAGATCTGAGCTTGAACAGACCAAATCACAACTGACTCATAGTCTTTATCAACATGATGCTGCCTGTAGAGTGATTGCCAGAATTACCAGAGAAAAAGACCAAGCCATTAGTAGGTTAGCTGAAATCCAGAATAGTATTCTTGAGAAGGATGAATATAATAGTACTAGTCTTCAAAGTGGAGGAGGTAAAAGGATTAGAGCACAAGATAATTTTGTTAATATCCCAGAAGACGTTATAGACCTTTTTACTGAATATTCGGATAAAATGCGACCAATTCGAAAAAAACAGTCTTTCCCAGACCTTATACCTGCTGAACAAGTCAAAGAATTCTCATTAAAGAGTGAAATAAAACTCAAAGAGAACTGTAACATAGAGGTTGGAGTAGCTTTCAATGACCAAATTTATGTTTCTGGAATGGAAAATGGCGAGATTCTTGTATCAAACATAGAATTTGATAGAAATGAGATATCTTCTATCCCTATAAGTTATCCACAAAACTGTGAACAAGCTGTTTCTATTTTTGCCATCGAAAAATATTCAGGAGGTCAATACTCATCTGAAGATACTAGCCAGCTCCTCCTCTCCTTAAATGTTCTTGCTTGCTTCCAAAACTCAAATAAAATCCATATATTCTCTAGAAATCAAGAAGATCATGAATCTTTTAACTTATCGCTCATGGATTTTAACTCTTCTTTTGAATCAAATATCATTATCAACTCACTCGAAAAACATCCTTTAGGAATGCATATAATTGCAAATTCTTCAAATAAAGGCCTGTTTTCCATGTTTGATCTGGAATCCAGAAAACAACTTTTCCTACATCAACTTGAACAAAATCATTCATATTCACAACTCAAACCACATCCTGATGGCCTTATTCTTGGAGGAATTGTACCCAATGGGAATATTGTTGATATTTGGGATATTAGAAATCTAGAGAAGATTTCATCCCTTGAATACCTCACCAAAAATAATAATATTGACTATAAAGACCCAAATATTAGCAGAAGCTCCAGCCTTTGCTTCTCAAATAATGGATACTATCTGCTTTCTACCTCCCTTGACAATAAAATCCACCTTTGGGATCTTAGAAAATCTGCAATTCTTGATTCTCTTGAACTATCCACACTCCCTAACAATTCTAACCTGATTTTACAAATTGATGAAAGTGGAAAATACGCCTCCTGCTTTAGCAAAAACCATTTCTCCATTTTCTCACTCTTCAATAAACACAAACTGCAACTTATCTCATCTTTGTCCAATTTCTCTAATAGAAATAATAATAATAATCTCCCAGACAATATCCACCATATTCATTTCAGCCAAAATCTTAATTCATTCTCCTCATTATGCCACAGTGGAACTATTCGTATGTGGACAAATTAATCACACGTAATGAAACACCGGTATATGCTTGCATGCAGAAAAATTTGCACTGCATGCATTTTATAATATATAGAGGCAAAATTAACAAGTCAAATAAGCAAGAAAAGAAAAAAAAAATTACCAAAGAAAAAACTAGATAGGAACTCTAAATATCTTTTTTTTGTAATTATTAATTTCTAAAATTCTTCATTCATTTAAAAACGCCTTCCTCCCCTTGAGAACCCACCTCTGGAACCCATTGAGCCAGAACCTCCGCCTCTAGAACCTCCTGATTGTCTATATCCAACCTTGTTTGAAATATGTTGGCTGTTCATTCTGCCATTATGGCCAAAATCAGCATTATTATCAGTAACTGGTATTGATAACTCTGGCAAATTACTTGTAGCTGGAATAATCTGGAAGAAACCTGAATCGTTATTATTCTTTGGAGTAAAGTTAGAAATTGCACTCTCCCACTGCCTTATTGAACCCAGTGGAACATCAAAAACTGCACCATCTCCTTTCTTTAACAACGTCATACATTGTATTCTTTCTATTAAACCCTCACAACCTCTTAAATTGCTCTTAAGACATCTCCATACGTAACTATTACTTGCAATTGGCTCTTTAAGCCTATTAAAAGTAATCATATAGCTCTTAAAATCTTCTCTACCATTCAATACTGAGCGATGAGGAATCTTCTTTAGATCATTGTTTATACCTGTTAACTCTAATAAACAATGACTTAAAGCTCTTACAGCACAATCCGGAATCTCTGGCATATCATCATCCATATCATTATCATTAATATTTGACTCAGCTTCAGTTTCCTCATCATCAGAATTACCTAATCTATTCCTTTTTCTAGATGCCTTACCTGTTAGCTTTCTCCATAAACCTTGAATGATATGCTTAGCAGGATCTCTAACACAATCCAACATTGCTGAAGGTATGTCTTTTTCTAATAAATCCTTACCTATAGAATCAGCAGTCTTCTGTAAAATCTCTTCATATTGAGGTACACCAATTCTTTGAAAACTTATCTTACTCGCCTTCTCAATGCTTGATAAGAATGGATAATCTGACATATTACAAAACATTATAGCAGTTCCGAACTTTCCTGCTCTTCCTGTTCTTCCTGATCTATGTATATAAGTATCAATATCACGTGGAGGGGCTAATTGTATTACTACTGCAACATCATCAATGTGTAATCCTCTTGCTGCAACATCTGTTGCTACTAAACAACGATACCTTCCTTCTTTAAAAGCTTGTAAAGCTATTTCTCTTTGATTTTGTTGTATATCACCATGTAATACCTGACACATCTTACTAATCTCACTTCTCATGGCTATTTCATTAGCTGTTTGCTTTGTTTCTGTAAATATAATACATTTTCCATTAATTCCCGCATACATTGTTATAATATCTCCTAATAAACCAGTTCTTTGAGGATATGCACACTGTATTGCCAAATGCCTAATCCTACTTCTAGCTGCTGCCTCATCCTCCTCCTCTCCATGAATTGAAATATGAGTCACATCTACTGTAACAGTATCACTTGACATAATCTCAGTTAAAATGTTCTTTACCCAAGGAGGTACAGTAGCACTGAATAGTAATACTTGAAATTTATTTTGTCTACTATGTGTTTCTCCATCTCCCGTTTCTTTTCTAACGCAGTCAATAATCTTATCAACAGTCTCTTTAAACCCCATCTCCAACATCTTATCAGCCTCATCCAATGTTAGCACTGATATTTTACTAACATTTAAAATACCACGCTCAATAAAATCTAAAACTCTTCCTGGACATCCTACAACAATATCAACTCCCTTCTTTATTTCCTGAATTTGAGGATATTCTGGAGAACCACCATATACGCTACAAACTTTATACCTATCCTTTCCCTTCATTAACTCAAATTCATTTGATACCTGTTGTGCTAATTCTCTTGTTGGAAGTAAAACTAAAACTAACGGACGCCTGCCATGTTTATTTGGATCAAATTTACCCTTCTTTAACAGCCTCTCAATGACTGGAAGAACAAATGCCAATGTCTTACCTGTCCCAGTTTTTGCTTTCCCTAATACATCCTTCTTACCATATATAGACTCGAATGACTGAGCCTGAATAGGAAATAATCTCTCAATACCTCTACTCCTCAAAATCTCCCTACTCTCATCGCTTAATAGGAACCTATCTATTGAGCCATCTACCTCACTCTCCAACTTTCTTTTCTTATGATCCATATTGCTTTCCTTTTACTTTGTTCTTCCTGTCAATAATGACATAATCACTACTATCCCGTCCTTAAGAGTCATAAGCGGCACATTTTTCCCGCCTAATTTTATGATGTGCCGGCCTATGGCCACCGGCACTAATTTTTAAGGATGAAAATTTTCAAAATAATAAATATATAATAAAATTATGTATTATCTAGTGAAATAGAGGTATATATTATATTGACTCGCTAAACGTATATATATATGTAATATATATATATATATATATATATATGTATTTCTAATCCTCAATGAGTTTCTTGACATTGTTCATTAAAGCTCACTTAGAAATGAAATGATACTTGATTCTGAACAATTATCATCCTCAATTGACTGCTTTCTATTAATGTAGATCTCCTCCTTCCCAATTGAATAGTAAGCGCCATTTTCAAAAGCATTTTCATCCTGTAGGACTTTACTGTTATTTTGGTAATATTGAGCTTGATTGATTACCTGGTCGTCGTCAATATTATCTGAGAGGTACTGAATCTTCTCTAGAATAGATTGGTGATCTTTGGAAGCTTGAGTTAAAACTTTCATAGTTTCTTTTACTAATTCTGAATAATTTGGGGGAATATTTTCGGCCAATTCTTGATAGGAAATATTTTCATTGTTAGTAAAATCGTTCTGTTGGACTGTATTTGAACCTTGTAAAGAATTTAAATCCACAGATTTTGAATGTGATTGTGGCAAGATGAAAGGAGAATTTGAATTGTTGTTACTTACACATTGACTGTTATTAGCCGTAATAATTCCAGAAGATGCTGTTGTTGCTATTGTTAATGGATTATTATTTATCAAAGAATCATCATTCTCAAATAATCTTAAATTAGATGAATGATTTTCTTGATTCCTTCTTCCTGGATTAATTTCTTCCATTTCAGAAGTATCCAATTTTTGGTTTTCGCCTAAAATTACTGGAACAAATGATTGAATTTCCGTTGTAATTCTTCCAGTATGAACAGGATGGTTTTGTTGTCCCTTGATTGAATGATGATTCTTCTTTATCATCTTATTCTTCTCAAATTTATTCACCAAGTTTGTTAATGCCGTTAACTGTATTCTCACAGAAGATTCAAAATCTGAAATCTTACTAGTAATAAAATCTTCCACTTTTTTACCTGCAATATAGTATTCATAATACTTTTTATTATTTGAATTTTGATCCTGTAATTCCTTAATGCTATTATTATTACTCTTAATAATGCGATTTAATTCCCATATCTCATCATTTAATAAGATATTCTTTTTTTGTAACTCATCAATTTCTGCATTATATTTCTTACATAAACTATCAATTTCGTGAGATAACTTTTCTTCACGCATACTGAAACGTTTTCTCTCATTTTCTTCTTTTCTTTGTTTTTCTCTTAATTCACGCAATTCATATTCGTTTGCCTTATTCTTGGCTTTCAAACTAGCAACTTCACTAGAAAGTTCGTCTCTTTCCAAATTAACATTTTGATAATTCATTTCCAACTGTTCAATTCTTAATAATCGTTCATCCAACTGATTCTTTAAATTCATTATTGTACTTTCATAACTTTCTATGTATGTTCCATTATTGATTGAATCTTCACCTGAATCCATGATTGTTGACTCTAAGAACTTCCTTAAGGAAGCTTTTGATTCACTTGTTCGGCCTTTCCAAACCTCCACCTGCTTTTGTGTATGTTGTAACTCCATTTTAAGTGTTTCAATTTCATTACTTAAAGCACTTGAAATTTTCTGACTATCCATCGCTAATTTCTTTTTCTCTTTTTTTAAAGCCCTATCACTTTCCTGTAAAAGCTCAATCTCATCTCTGGACGCACTTAATGCCATTTCTAAAGATTCAATCTCACTTTTTTGGTTTGTAATGATATGAGCTGCATTCTCCAACTCTGAAACTATCTCTTTGAAGTGGCTTTCTGTCAAGTTTATGCATTTTTGACCTGTTTTAGTTACTTTACATGAATTTTTCATGGTTTCTCACTTTATTTCATACAATTCTTCACTTTCAATTTAAAGCCTTAGTTTGAGCATTTCGTTCCTTTCCTAACTTAATCATTCAATGATTTTAATTGTCCATTCTACATATATTTTTTTTATACCTGATTGTTACCTTTTTAATTCTTAATAATTATTTTTTCCCTTTTTTATATTTTTTATTCCAATTTATTTTCATGTGGTCAATAAAAACCTACACGTATAATATACTTTACGTACTCGCTTACATGCAGCAGGCTTATGCAGAGGGGCAAAATTGAATTTTTGAATATTCAATAATTGAAATTAATAAGAATTTGCCAATTATTTAGGGATTTAAAGTTTAATTAGTCGGCTTTGTTGGCTTTTTTTTTGATTTAAAGGATTAGTATTGAAGTAAGAACAATAGAACATCCATAAATTATCTTGACTGCTTTCTATAGCCAAACATTTTATTAAAATCAATAAATAATTAAGTATGGAATGCTTATATATATATGAATAGATTGTTCATTTGAACTAAAATTATCTCTGAGAATGCTGAAATATATTAGAATTACTTAGTCAAACACTGAAATGCTTATATTGATTGATTAATCACTGGATACACTGGCTCAACCAATATACCACATGTTCCCTTCTTTCCAGAATGAAGAGCTAGCTTGATGTATCCTTTCTCTCCCCACGCCTCGCCCCAGCTGTTTCTTACTAGCCAATATTCTTTATTAGTATCTTCATCCATATCATATCCAACTAGAACAACTCCATGATTAACCTTGGTTCCACAAGGAGCATCAAATACTCCACTTTTATAAAACTGGAAAGGGGTTTGATCGGCCTGAATTGCAACTGAAATTGGCCCATACTTAGCCAAAGCAGTCTTTAATGTATTAATATTTCTCGGAAATACATATTTGTAGGCTTTTACAGGAATCTCTATATAATTCTCGCAAAATGAATCCATACATGTTTTTTCCTCAGCAAAGTAAGGGTAATCATCATTAGTACATAAATATTTGTTCTTAATTGCATACTGAAAAGCCAATCCCATTGTTCCTCCATCACATCCAAAGTTGCCATTTTGTTTACTGCAATCAACAAATTGTTGTTCACTCAAGCTTGGTAATCCTCGGTTTGTTTGAGCACACGTTGCTCCCTCCAAAGCTGCAACAGCAGAGAAAGCCCAACATGACCCACAATTCTTTTGATTTCTTATTGGATTTACGCACCCAGCTTCTACCCAATTAATAGAATTTGGGGGAACAAACTCCTCTTCTAATTCGCTTGCTGAGACTCTACTTGACTTAAATACCCTTTCATCATCTTTGGAATCTTTTATATATCCTGTGAATCTTGCCATAAACTCTTCTTTCGACAAATCACCAAATTCATTCATTTCTAATACATAACTGAATCCTTGGCTATTTGTTGTTTTAATAAAGTTCATATTTTGCTTATAAATTTCAAATCTTTGATTTTCCTCCTCCATAGAGCTATATGTTTTGTTGTATTTCTTTTTGAACTCCTCAAAACTCTTTCTATACTCCCTAGTTGCTGGATCAACATAATCCCCAGGTACGAAATCGTCAATTTTGTCACTGGTGTTATTAGTAATATACAAAGATACAGTAACAACCAAAACTATAAAGATTGCAATCAACGTTGCAATTATTATGTTTTTCAACTTTTTATTCGGCTCCCTTTGTTGAGTAGTGCCATTAATTAATGCAATGTATGGTCCAGAAATATATTCCTGATGTTCTTCCACGTTGTTTCCTATGTCCATTTTACTTAATTACTTTTTAGTTCGATTAACTTCAACATATAATCATCAAATTTTCTTGAATATCTTGTCATGTCATCTTATTATTATTCTTGAAAAACTATGACATGCCCACATAATTGCATGCAAATAATTATTTACATTTTAGTCATACAAAATTGCATGCAAATGCCGGTATAGAGAAAATAATTCATTTATCCACATGAAAATAAGACATACTTTCTACTAATTAGTAATACATTGAGAAATTCGGAAGTTCTATAAATCATTAAAAAAAAATAAAAGAATTTTCATCCTTTTAAAATGAATTAAATTCTGAAAATAATTGCTAATTAGTTATGAACTATGGAAATGAGATGAATCATATTCTATATTAAAGGAACAAGTAGTTGACGAAGTATTACTTTTAATTTTATCAATTGTTTCTTTGGAATATGTCACTGAACTTAATTCGTAGTAATCTCTTTCTGGTTCCTCTTCCGTCTGTATTTCCTCTTCCTCCTGATTAATTTTCACTGATCCAAGTCTATAGAGAATTAATCCTAGAATTAAAATAAGTATCCCAATTAAGTCTTGCACTTTCGGCTCAGTTGCTTCTTTCCCTACTAATCTTGGAGAAAAAAATACCAAAGTAGTAACTGGCAATCTTAGAGTTGAGACAATAAATCCTGTTGAAGCAGTCCCATGCTTCAATACTAATACACTGAAAACATTGCAAATTACATTTGCAATAAAATATATTAAGACAGGAAATTGTGCTGAATTACAGTTATCACATGGTCTTTGTAATTCTCCTCCACAGCTTTCAGTGATTGAGTTTCTCTTCAAAAAAAGACAATTTGCTCCATCAAATAATAAAGAAGGAATTTGATTCATCTCTATTTTCTGAGGACCAAGAATAGACAAACTATTGATTGGTACCAATATAAATCCTATGATCACTTGAGTGACTGCAACGCAAAATTGTAGATAATTCTCATTTAATGATGAGTATTCTCTAAATGAGAGGTCTTTGTAAACTGAACTGGCTGAAGCTGGAATACATGCAATTACAAATAGAATATTGAATATCAACTGATTTGAATTTTCTGCTCCGCTACTTTTTCTTATCCCTAATATTAATGTCGACTTTACTATAAATATGCCCATCACCATAACCGTTGCTCCAATATATTGTAACTTATGAAATCGATCCTTACATATCGATGAAAGCATAACCAGAGTTATTGGAGTGCACATTTGTCCAAGAACTACCTGCATCACTCCTGATGTGTGAGTGCTTGCAAGTAAAGTTAAGATACTGCTAAATGCGTCAAAAAATCCCATCATCCAAAATTTTGATATTGGAAACTCTAAATTATCTCTTGAAAGCTCACCTCTAAAGTAAAAAATCAGTAATACCAATCCAAATAATGGGATATATAAAGCAGAAGTTAACTGTGTTAAAAACCAAACATGGTTTGGCATTGCTGAAGTCATTTTCTTGAAAAATACTGAGTTAAATACAGAAGAAATCAAGAGGCTCATCATGCAAACTATCAGAAAAAAGTTCTCTCTGCATGGTTTAATAACTCCTTCGTTAAGTGCACTCATTCCATTTTTTATTAATGTTATTATTTGAATTTGCTCATTTTCGCCCTCACTCCCTAACAATAACTCCCTTCCTGAGCCATTCATATTAGTATGAACTGATTAACCTTCCAACAAAAGTAATCTCTTTAATTGTCTGAATATATCTCAACTTATTAAAACCAGTAATCTATACATGAAAAAAGAAATGCATTAACAAAAGTTATTTAGCTTTTAATTTCTATGTTTCTAGGCATCCCAACTACAAATTCTAATTTGATTTCCTGCATGCAACGGTGATTAGTTTTGCATGCATTTATTATATTTTTTATCTTTTTGAAAGCAAATTCTAAAAAAAAATATACTAAGGTTTGATTTCCTTATCAAACCCTAAATTTCCATTATTTCCACTTTTCTTAATTTCTCCTCCATACAAATACACAGTAAATACTATCTTTTATTAATTGTATGTATACCAAATCCAATAAACATCCATTCTAATTCCCAATTTCCCCACCTTTAGTAGTTCCGTCTTTATTATTATGAAATACATTGCATGCAATTTATAAATAATTAGGCGGGAAAATTTGAGCCATATTCATCAGTTGCGAATATTGAAAATAAAAACTCAAAAATTATAGGTATATAGTCTCATAGAAGCTTCTACTTTAAATATGTATAGTTTTTGAAATTGGCTAAGGAAAGTATCTGCCTAAGGCTATTTGTATCAAGCCAAATTGTCCAGTTCAGAACAATAAGGAGCTCAATATTTATATTATTTGAGCCAATAAAGGACAATCGATAACCGTCTTTTCCCATAAACCCGATGGTGGAAGCGAATCAAAAGACATACTCAAAATTTAAGCATCACATCTTATTCTAAATGAGTTAAATGCGTGTTCTTCCACAGTACGACGATTGGAGACTACGCACTTCTCAATTGTAGAACCGGGACTACCTTCCCTTTCCAAAAAATCAATCCTAAAGACAAGCATTAAATAATACTAGTGTTTGTATAATTAAACATACATTTTGATAACAGAATCTTCATCTCCCTCCAACTCGCCAATAACCGTACCAGAAGAGGTATTTTTGCACCATCCAAAGACGTTAAGTTCATTAGCCTTAAGAAAAGTGTATTTCCTAAAAGAAACACCCTGGACTTTACCAAAGACCTCGAACTCACACTTTAACATTCTTAAAACGTCTAAGCTATATGCAATTGAACACAATCTATTTTTATTGTTTTTATTTTTTTTTTTTTTACTATTAAAAATTATTTATTCACATTATACTTTTAATAAATCTATTTGGCGCCAACAGCCAGCATATTTTCGAATAATCAAAGAGCGATATCTTTTGAAAAAAAATTTATTTTCACACCAAAATGGTAAATTGCCTCATTTAAAAATATAAAATATACACAAATTAATACGTATTATTCGATATCCAACAATAGACAAACACTGATATGTTCCTCAAAATCACAAGAAATAATACGTCATATGAGCTTCCCGCGTCTCTCCAATCTTGGATATGTATAATTAGACTATAATGGACGATACAGGATAACTATGGACCCAGTATAACTGCCTAGGTCGCACTATACGTGTTATTATCTGACATTTTAATGAGACATAACATAAAATCGTCGGTCGAAAAATAATCCTGTTGGGTAACCATCAGGTTACAAAAGGTCGATTTAAATTTTTCCGACGAATTTGAGACGAGGAGTAAGAGTTCACTACTTAACGCTTAAATATAACAGTTCCAAGTGTAATATTATGTTCTTTGACCAAAGACTTTCTTCAGAGAAACGGAATATATATATTTTCAACAATTGAGCTTCAACAACTGAATATCTAAGTTTATTGTTTTAATATATTAAATAGTATTGTTAATATTTATAAAGAGTATTGAAAAAATGCCTTTGAGCCAGAATATGAGTATGACTGAACTTTCACGTTTCAGGACAAGAATATGTGAGAGAAAGGCTTTACATGGAGTATGCGAGCTTGACGAGAGATGTCCTTTTTCACATTGTCTTTCCTGGCATCGTAGAAATCCTTACGAATATGCGTATAGACCGAACTTATGTCCTAATGTAGTTTTCCAGAATGAGAATAAGAAGATGCGTGTTAAGAACTATTGCCAAAGAGGCAGAATGTGTATGTTTTCTCATACAAAAGAGGAGCAAATGTATCATGTTTTAGTATATAAGACTCAATTATGTCGGGAATATCCGTTATGTACAAAACATTATTGTCCATTTGCTCATGGCTTAGATGAATTAAGAAATCCAGAAACTATAGAATTTGACCCAGTACAAGGACCAGAAGTAATTGAACGTCAAAGACTTGTCCATGATTGTAATAAATTCAATGAAATTGATTTATCCGAAGATTTGAATGACTCTATAATTATAAGGAATAAGGAGGCTATAATAAGTAACGTTACAACTTCCCCAATATCTCCATCAAATTCTCCTTTACATTCAAATATGGCCGCTTCAAGTCTAGCGCCTGTAATGGATCAAACAAAGAGTCAAAATAGTAAATATTCTTTAAGGAATAAATCTCAAATATCTGCATCAAGTACAAATAACTCACCTAAAAAGGGTGGTAGGGGAAGTGGTCTTAATCATAACAAGGCAAATTCTAATAGTCAAAATAGACAATTTACAAATAATGAATTATTAAAGGGAGAGTTAACTCCTATAAACAATACAAATGAGTCTCCTGTTACACCATCAACAGGGTGTGAGACCCCTCTACATTCTCAAAATCACATTGCTTCAACAGGATTTAAGAATGATGCTCGTAAAACTGTCAATAGAGATTTTCAGAGAAAGGAAGTCGATAGAGCTAGAGGTGCTTCTCCGAATACAAGAAGTGCGTTTCCTAAAGTTATAGATGGAGACGAAGTTGCTCATGCTAGAGATAATGTGAATATTCCTCCACCTCCTTATAATGCAATAGGCTTAAATTTTCCATGTAATGAAGGATTAAATGACAATACAGATCCTTCGTCACTATTACCAAACTATGATTTTGGAAGATTTGCATGGAATGGCTACTTTGATAGAAATAAGAATTTATTAAATAATAGCCTAATCGACTATGAAAAGAATAAAATGGTTCAAGAGCCATTA
>NW_667300.1:0-14879 GCF_000006425.1 Cryptosporidium hominis TU502
TTTAATTGAAGTACAACGTATTGGATCTGATGAAACTGTTGTTAATGTTGTTAATGCACTTGTTTCAACAATAAGAAAATATATTGAAAATAGAGTTGTTCAACTTCAATGTATTAAATCATTCTGTATTATTGCTGATACTGATGGTGGAGCCAAAGCAGAAATTGATAATGGTGTTATTAAAGTTTGTCTTGCATTCCTTCAACGTACAAAAGTACTTTTGGAATGTCAAATTGCAGGTTTTACTCTTTTATCTTTATTAGTTAAATATTCTCCAGAATCTATTGAAATCTTACGTAAATCTGGTGCTGTTGAAATTGTACAAGGTGCTATGAGACTTCATAATAGAAGTTCAGAACTCAGATTAATTATTGCTCCTTTAGCTTTAGCTTTAGTACCAGTTGGAGAAGTTAAAAAGATTATTTCTGAAAAAGTTGGTGAAATTAAGATTTCACTTGATTCTGGTGATTTAAAAACAATTCTTCAAGCCATTATTACATGTAATGAACTTGCTGTTACTCCAGAAGGATGCAAATTTACAATTTCTGAAGGTATTCCAGCTTTAATTCCAAGAATTGAAGAATTAGCAAGTTCAAAGATTAATTCTTCTGAACATGGAATTGTAGCTCAAAATATATTATCAGCTTGTTCTACACTTTGCTCTTTATTAACTGCTTCTAGACCAGGAAAAGTTGCAATAGTTAAGAACAATGTTACTGTTTCTCTTTTAAATATGTACAGAAATCTTGCAAATTGTTCATTAAATGAAGAAGTTGAAACAGGATTAGTTGACAATTTAGTAGCTATTGCTAATATTGTCAAATTTGATGTTAAGGCAGCTGAGACTTGTTTTGAAAATGGAGCAGTACAACTAATTTGTACTAGTTTAGATAACTTCCAAGATAATGAGAAGATTTTAGGATCAGCTTGTTCTGCTATAGCATCAATGGCAACTTCACCAAAAAGAGTTGAAATATTATTAGCTGAACCATCCTTTAATAATTTACTAACCAGGCTTGTTAATACTGTTAATGAGAGTTCAAAAGCTGAGGTTAGAATTAAATGTTTGAATGCTATTAATGACTTAATCAGTAGTCATGATACTTCTATAATCCAAATTACTACTGATGTTGGTAGTATTGTTGCAGCATTTGGAGTTGTTGATAAATATCCATCAGAATCTTCTCAAATTAGAGCAGCTTGTAGAGTTTTGAATTCAATTGGTAATTATGTTGATATTAGAGCATACTTTGAACAAGATCTTCATAGATGTGTAGAAGTAGTTCTAAGAGCTTTAGATGCTCAAAAGAATAATGAAGAAGTTGTTGAAGATTTATTAATTCTTCTTAATAATTTGACCAATTCAATGGATAATACCATTTTAAGAGAATGTGCAATAATAGAACTTATGCAGAATGTAATGATGGTACATAATGATAATCCTGCAGTAATATCAAAATGTGGTGAAGTTTTATCAAAATGTGGAGCTGATGAAACTATTAAGAGTCTTATGGTGAGTATAATTAATACTCAACAAGAAAATGGACCAGATTGTGCAAGAGATCTTGATCAATTATGTCGTCAACTTGCAGTATTTGTAGCATCTCAACCAGAGAATCCAGAAGATGCACTTCAATATACTGAAGCTTGTTTACAATCTTTAGTAGCAGCAGCAGCAGAATATCCAACAGATATTAGATTATTATCTTCAATTGCAGTATTAACACAAAGAATTACTGATAGAGCTTTTGATAATTCTGAAGATTCCTTTGGATCTTGGGCAGTAGCAACATCAGGAATGATGCAACATATCGAAGATAATTTAGAAGATACTTCTGGTAAAGCAGTATCTTCAAAGAGATATGTATGTTCTGGAATTAGAGTTCTTAGTGGTTGTTTAAACAATCCATATACAAGAAACTATGTTCTTGAGAGATGTAATAATGGTACTTTCTTACCTCATATTGGAGAGATCTTGGAAAAATATCAGAGTGATTCAGATGTAGCAGCTGAGACTTATGAATTTATGAGAATTTTAGCAGAAGATCCAACAGGAGCTCAATATGTTGCTCAAACTCCAATGGGAGATATTTCAACGATTATTTCAACAATTAAGAAACATCGTAAGAACGATACTGTTGCTGTAGAAGGAATGAAACTCATTGGTAATCTTGTAATTAATGCTGGAGCAGATTCTTCTTATATATGTTCAGTAAATGGACTTAATGAACTTCAGGGACTTACTGAAGGATCAAACAAAGCTGATATTAGAGATGCAGCTCTTTGTGATCTTATGACAAAACTGATTTCTGCTGGATGTCAATTTGAAGATAAGTCATTAGTATCACGTCAAATTAGGAGATGCAGAGCTTATGATGATGATCAATCATTAGCTGAAGCAAGACGTGAAGGAGTAGCAGTAGCAATTTCAAGATTGATAGCTTCAGCTTCAGAATCATCTGAAAATGGTAAGATCCAAGGTATAGATTCTCCAGCTGAAATCTTATCAATGATTCAAACTTACCCAACATCTCCAGATGTTGTTCGTGAGGCAACAAAAGCTTTAACTCCAATGCTTAAAGTAAATGAAAATGCAGCTTCTTTAACTTATAACTCAGTACTCCCAATTCTTGCAACTTCTGCATTACCAGTAGTAACAGCTGATCCATATGCAGCTGATGCAGTTGCTGATTTAATGCTTAATCTCGCTCAGATTCAAGGAATGGGTGTAGAGATGTCCCAAAATCAATGTACTGATGATATACTTAATGCAATTTCACAGCTTGGAGATTATTATGGTGATGAATTTGGACAAGCTTTGAAGGCAAAGGTTGAAGAGATTACAAATACCATGGCTTCTGATATACCAGCAGAACTTTCACTCAAGGTTGTATATGATATGCTCAAACGTAGAGAAGCTGAAGGACTTTCTCTAAGTATTACAGAGTCAACAGCTGTAGCTGAGAAGTTGGAATATCTTGTTCAAACAATGTCTCAGCTTGTTACTCAAAAAATGGATGGACCAACTTCCATTGATTTTAAATTTGGATGTATGGCTGCTCAAGTAATATCAAGTATTCCTGAAGATGTTGAATATTTGGTTGATAACCAATGGCCAAAAACTATGTTATTGAATATTCAAAATCAAGATTGTGATACAAAACAAGCCATTGCAAGTGGTCTCATTGATATTGCAAAGTCTGATAAAGCAGCAATTCAATGTGCAACAGCACCAGGGACTGCTCAGATATGTTGCGATTTTGTTCAGGAAATCCACGCAAGTTCAATGGATGAAGCAAAAAAAGAAGAATTATTGATTGTACGCATCCAACTGGTTGAGAAAATTGCTGTTAGCAGACAACTCTTCGTAGGGACCTCAATGCTTGATATATTGCTTTCAATTTGGGAAGCCTATGATAATAAAAAGTATTCTTTAAATATCTTGAGACATGTATTTAGAGCTTTAAGAAGAATTGTATCTGATGACTTTGTTACCACTTTATTGAATGCGAATGTATTAAAGAGATTGATTGCAATCATTAAAGCAAAGAATGATATTGGAGTTCTTCCAGATGTTTTGTATTTATTGGGTTCTCTTGCAATTATTCCAAATATTAAATCAGAAATTGGAGAGAATGGTGGTATTGATTCAATATGTGAGTTACTTAGAGCTTCAATCAAGATGCCACCAGAACAGATTTCTCCAACAGTAACAAATGGTTGTTTGGCTTTAGCAAATTTAACAATTCAACATACCAATAATAAACAAATCTTTACCAAATCAAAAGGTCCAGAAATTATCAAATCTTTGTTTAATTCTTACATTGGCTATTGGGATGTAATAAATTCTTTGGGTGTTTTGATTGTAAATCTTGGATACAAAAAAGACGAAACAAAGAAAGAACTTGGATCTTCTGGTATCCCTGCATTAATTGTTCAATTCTTAAACTCTTATAATGGAGAGCAAGAAAGAATCGCAACAAGAGCTTTTATGTCAGTATTAAAAGCTGTAGCAAATATGTGTCTATACACTCCAAATATCGCAGTCTTCGCTTCCAGTCATATAGAGAAAGTTTTCAATCACTTATTAGAAGTTTCTTCCAACTTACCAAAAGAAACAATTTTGATGGAATTACGTACTTTATGTAATATTGCATCTGAGAATGAGGCAAGTCAATTAGCTTCATTTAATATTTTAATTCAACCATTGTTGAATTTAGTATTAAACGCTCCAGGAGATGATTCAGACATCAAGAGATTATGTTTCGATGTTCTTTCAATGCTTTGTAGAAGTCCAAGTAATGCAGGAGACTTCTTTAAAGCAAATGGAACTGATATAGTAATTAAACAATTACTAAAGAACGATTATGATACGGGATTAATGACTTCTGCTATTCATCTTTTATCATATCAGACTTCAGTTCCTGAGCAAATGGATTACTTGGTTTCTGCTGGTATATATAGAGTTATTATTAGCATTGTTGAAGGTAAAGAAGGAAGTTCAGATCTTAAGATCGCAGCTTTCAGACTCCTTCGTCGTTGTATGTCGGATCCAAGCAATGCTTTAGACTTCCTTAGTATTGGTGGAGCACAGTCAATTTGTGAATCTATAAAGAATAGCTCAGATCAGACTCTTGTACTTGTAGAAGCTATTCGTGTTTTGCTTGGACTTCTTTATTCAGGAAGCCCAGACTCAGAATATAGTGCAGCTGATGCACCAAAAGGATACCAAGTTTGCCAGTTGGATGTAAATGATTGCAATGCAATTGTAAAATCTGTGAATCATGCAATTCACAAGGAGGAGAATGGAAGACATCTTCGTTTAATGAGAGCTGGATTTGGTATTATGGCTTATTTACTTTCTGAGAACTTATGTATTGAATCAATAGCAAGCAGTGAAACTGTGAATGTAATGAGCAAAGTAATGACAATTTTTGCTTCTGATATGGATTCTACTGCTTTGATATGTCAGTATGTTTCATTCTTGAGCAAATTCGCGTTAGATTTAGTTCCAGGAATAGTAAATGATGACTTTAGAAATGCTTTAGAAAATTCAGCTTCTAAAGCAAAAGGAGCAAGAAAGGACTTCGTCACAAGTGTAAGCACAGCCATAATGTCTGGTGATTACTCAGCTTTATCAGTTCTTTGTGGTGAATTTGATTTCGATATTACTCATTGGAATGTTGAGCCTTATCCAAATGGTGTACAAGATTTGCCAAAGGAGACCAAAGACTTCTTGAGAAACGGTGGAAAACTTAAGATAGTTTTGGATGGAAAGTCAAGAGATGAGTTTACATGGAGAGCTTCTCAAGACTTGTACAAACTTGAATGGAAGATTGGTACTAAAGATAATGATTTCAATAACTCCTTGCCTATTGGAAAGATTAGGAACATTTGGAAAGGTCTCCAAAGTACGGTTTTGAAGGCTGCAAATATGGTAGAACCAAGAAAGATTACTGGACCTACCTGCTTCGTAGTAGTTGGGCCACCATCAGAAGACCAGCCACAGGGTATGGAACTTTCATTAAAAGCAAAATCAAAGAGTGAAAGAGATGGAATTATTGAGAACTTTGTCATGTGGAGAGAAGCCGCAACATACCATTGATTAATTTAATATTGGGAGCTGCGATTAATGAATCCGTTGTTTTGATTTGAATTTGATAACTCGAATATAAGTAATCTCTAAGTTGAAGTACCAATATGATACATAGTGATAGATTCGAACCAATTTGTTGAACATATCTCTCGGCTTTACTTTTTTTTTTCAAACATTATTAAGTGGTTGTTCAATAATTTAATCGTAGTAAGAGGTTATTTATATTACTAAAGTATTAGATTTGAGATAATTTCTATTTTTGGGCTTTTTTGTTTACTTATTTAGCTTTAAAACTTCTCCGAGTCCTTTTGATTGGATAAAGACGTATCTTCTACCATTGTGATTCTTGAAGCAACGAATTCCGAACTCTCAAGAAAGTTCTGGGCACAGTTCCACAAACAAAGTTTCTCTTTCCTCGTTAAACTCTTTCCTCCACCTCTCGATCCTCCCACAACACACTTCTTATAACACCTAGAAGTCAACTTTGCCATCATTTTCTGTGATTCTACAACTCTTTGGAGTAGTTGAAGTTTTTCAATAGCTTGAATAGAACTGTTCTCCTTTTCTCCCTCCATGATTAGGCTTTTTCTTTTCAACTTTATTCCCTCGATTTCTTTTTTAACCTTAGGAATTTGGCGCCAATAAGAAACAGGTCAAAATTAACAAATGACTGGTACATGCAAAATGGACAGTCTTAGTATTGGCGGCAATCATTTTACAGAGAGAATTTATTAGTATTTTGCTTAGATAAGGACTTGATAGAGGATGTGTGAGGAGAAGGAGGGAATTATTCTTCTTCTTCTTCTGTGTTATTTTGAGGAATATTGTAATAGCTTTCTTCGTAATATGGGAATGGTTCTGGTTGCATTGGGGGAGGTGGAGGGTAGAAGTTATAGTAATAATAGTATCCTCCTCCTGGGCTAGATGAGTATGGATAACTATATGGATTTTCACCCATTGCAAATGGTGAAGTTTGTGGAGTTGCTTGTACTCCTGGAGGACGAGGGCCAGCTGATTCAGGGTTGAACATATTATTATTCATGGCAGTTTCAACATTACCTCCGTATCCACTTTGGAAATACGGTTCAGTACCTAGTAAAGGAAATCCATATCCAAAGAAGGGGCGATAGTAATAGGGGTAGGTTACTCCCATTTCTCCGCATCCATATTTACATACAGCTGCCATATAACCACTTTGAGTTTTCAAAGAATGGGATGCTGAGTGCTTGTGTGAATTAGAAGATATAAGCTTTCTATTATTAGGTTGTATTTGTCCTTGTTTTTCATTTTCCTCGTCTTTTGAGTCGGATCTAAGCAATTTTTCCGTTTCTTTGCTTTGATATTCATGATTTTGATTTTCTGATTCAAAGAAAAGTTCATGCACTTTGTTTCCTAACCTATCTCTTAAAATAGCTTTATCCTTATAAACAGTGAGTGTACCTTCATTGGTCAAGTTAAACTTTAATACAGCTTCCTCCTTTTTTCGAGGTTTTCCTCCTTCCATCTCTTCTACTGAAACTTCTCTTGTAATGGATTCAACATGATACATATGTTGGTGCCTTTTTCCTTTAATTTTTTTTTCTTGATTTCCAGATTCGATTTGTTCTGGTTCATCAAACTCTAGTATGATAGCATCTACATTCTCTAGGCTTTTTAATGGTGCATTGTAAAGCATATTTAATGGAAGTATTCCAGCTCCTTTCCTCCAATGATCGTTAAAATTCATCCTTTCATTGTGAACACTTTTTTCTATTCTTGAATTCCTTTCAATAAAGTTTGATAACATCCCCTTTTGAATTGCTATTTGCCTGGAATGTTCTGATATTATGCCTTTAATTAGGCTGTTTACCATAAATATCATTATCCCAACTAAAACCAGATTCATTACTGCAGATACCAATGTAATTGCCCCAAGACTTTTTGAAATTATCCAAAGCTCTTTCCTCCTTTCACTCAAATCCTGTTTTTCATAAACTCCCAACTTTTTTTCATTATTCGTCTCTTCCTCCTGAAACGGTATAATATTCTTTTCAGACATTGGCTCTTCTTTAATAATCTTATTCAAATTTAATAAAAATCAACAACTATGGTTAAACTCTTAAAAAAAACCTAACTCTTTTTGTTCTCTTTTACATATATGTATATTATTTTCTACGCTAATATACAAAATTAACAATAATTATTCCTATTTTCCTTTTCCACTTTCTACTTGATTATTTTTTTTTCTCATTCATTATTTGACGAAAATTTCCTCTATTTGGTCCCGTAATAACATTATTGCATGCATCCACATTAAATCTTTCACCGGTATTGAATATTTTTTTCTAAATTCATGCATTATCCACATGAATTTCATGCAAGCAAAATTGCATGTACCGGTAAATGTCAACATTTAAATAAAATAAAAAAAATTGGGGTGAAGGAAAAGATAGGAGATAAAACAACTAAAGTCGAATTGTAGAGTAAGCTAGTAAAATATTTATTTAGGTATTTGCAATAGAAATAATATCAAAGCTTAATTTAGTCTTAAAAAGTTCATTACTTGTTGAATACGAAAAATTCTATTAAATTAATTTAATATTGCCCACATAGGATTACATATTTGCGTGAAAGAAAATGGTTTATGAATATGAAATTAAGCGTTTGTCGGGAAAAGATTATTCAAAATATTTGTGTAGACACGTCTTAAATTTGCCAGATTTTCACTCAATTATTATTTTTAATAATTCTTTTGAAATCACATCGAGGCAATGCTGTGTGCACACTCGGGTGCATATACTAATGACAAGGCAAAAGTACCGGTAAATTAATTAAAACTTACATGAAGATTAAAATTTGTCAAAATATCCAAATTGTATACATTTAGATTTCTTTCTTCAATTGACAAGCTCTAGAATTCATTCTGGCTTTGTCAAAAAATAATGTTTTTTAATAAACTTACATATTAATCCAATATATATATTTATATGAATATATATATTGGGTTAATATATATATTCATATATTTTTGTTTATACATATAAATTTTAAAATTCAAGGATTAATTTAGAGTGAAAGGAAGGAACAAAGTGAAAAACATGGAGATTTCTGACAAAATAGCTTTTGATGGCTATAAACATAACAATTTAGTTTTACAAAAGCTCAAAAATAATAAGGAAAGAAAAGTCACAGAAAGCTCACAAAAATGCAGTGAAAGGATTGAAAATAAGCTTGGAAATATATTCAGGGAAATTAGCTTGAGAAATGAATCCAATGCTTATAAAATAACAATGAGTAGTGAAATACAAAGAATTACAAACATGAACAAACTTGATGCTTATTACAAATTGTTAGTACTTTCTTACTCAAAGATGTTTCTTGCTTTCATAAGTCTTAAGAATGATTGTGAGTTGGAGGATGTCCACTTTCATACACTTGAACTAAGGAAATTAAACTATATTTTCAAGAATTGTACTCATTTTAGGATTAGTTGTAAACTTTTCGAAGGAAAAAGTGACTCCAATCTTGTTAAAAAAACAAATAATATGTTGAAGGAAATATCAATCTTAAAGAAAGAAAAGCCTTCTCAAAAAGATAAATTAGATTTATTAAACAAAATAGATTCACTGAACAGCTCAGCAAATAATCTTAAGACAAAAATTAAACATTATTTCTCGAATAATATCCAAGAAGAAATTAATGTTTGTAAAAATACTCAAGTAAACGAGGAGCCAATTTTATTAATAAACTCAGAATCAAACACTGATCTTTGCACTTCTGATTCAAGCTGTTTAGAAGTTTCTAATGATGAGAACTCCTCCAATAGTGAAGAGGAGACTAATTTACTTAACACAAATAAAGATCGAATAGAGCTTGAGACCAAAGATAAATACAATTTTAGACATCGAAGATCAATAGAAACCATTTTATTCAGAGGAAAAAAGCTTGAGAATTACCCTTTAGTAGAGTTCTCTCCAGCTCCAAAATATCATAGTAGATCTAAAACACAAAATACCAGCTTCTTAGAACATGGACAATCCATCAACAAACTATGTGTATCTTTCAATGGAATCTTGTTGAATAAACAACCCATTGATCCCTAACTTGGACATACAATAAGATCATAACGAACTTTGGATCTAGAAATTTGAATCAACAACTTCTATTAAAATACAAGTTGAACACTATACCTCATTTATACACAGACTAGGCGCCAAACGGGGCCATGCAGAACAAACAAGAATTACATGAAATTCCCGCCAAATTGTCGTATTAATAAGATTAAGTGGATTCTAGTAAAAAATAAATATTATGATTATCTGGTTAAAGAGACTAATAAGAAAAATAGTTTAATTAGGCAAATTAGAGATAACTATGATAAGTTATTGCCAAATAAGATCTAGTTCTTTGTCCAGATCTTCAGGATTAATAAGGTCAATTGGACAAGTATAATTCTTTTCGGTATAAAACATATTGGTTGACTTGGAATCAACAAAATCTCTGACCTTTGAGATGAATCTGAGACCAAATCTTTCAAGTTTTTGCCTTGCGCCCCATCCAGGAAGTGCTTTAAGAGCATTCAATGAAAGCGGGAGATTCTCAACAAGAGCGTCGATAGCTTCCTTTGATGCAATAGAGTTGGTATTAGAGATTCCAAACTCTGCAGCTAAGTTTCTTCTTAGTGAAAGTAATTGATTTCTAAAATCTTTAAGCTGTTCATTTTCACTGTTAGATTCTTGATACATCAAATTTGCCTGCTTCTTCTTAACTATTGAATGGGGAGATCCTTTATCAATGAATTGTCTTTTTCTTCTGGATTCCTTGAGATTCTTATCGTGAGTCAAGTTCTCTATGTTGTTAGAGTTAGACATTGAGTCATTATTAGCAAAATTAATATCTGAAGAGGATTGTTTCGAGTTAAAAGAATACAAGGAAAGAGATGAGTTAATATTATGGCCCAAATTCACATTATTTGATTCTGGAATTGGAGTAGAGTAGATGGACTCTAACTGTAAGGCTTTGAAACAAGAAAAGTCGAGTTCATAGATATCTTGATTTTCTGCTTGTTTATCAATTTTAAGAGAAGCAACTGATACTCCATTTTTGAGTTGAACCAAATTCTCAGAAAAAAGCTGATTAATAATAAACAAATGTAGGAATCTTTGCAGATTTCCTGGCTTCCAAATATTTGTATCATTAAGAAGACCAATACAGTCTTTAAGGGAGCCTTTTGATTGCTTATCTTTCTTTTTCTTTCCTTTTAAGATTTCTGCTAAGCTAGATAGAGTTAAAAATCCATAGGTTTTTGTAGCTCTTGCCTGTTCTTGAAGGCTCATTCTTACTGAGTGAAAGATTTGACGAGCAAGACCCTCCACATTAATGTTAGTCGGCTTTTCTAGTTCAGATCTCATACAATTATCGCATTTAACCTTACATTTTCCTTTAAAATCCTCTCCAAAATGGCTTAGAATCATTGTTCTTCTGCATTTATATTGTTCTTCACAATATTTCACCATGCCTAAAAGTCCATCAATTGTGGATTTGTTATTTGAGGAGTTATTCTTGGAGGTATAATACTTTTTGGAAGGTTTTTCAATGTTAACTCCTGCTAAAGTTTGTAATCTAGAGACATCTTTGTAAGAGTAATATAATATACATTTTGACTCTAGTCCATCTCTTCCGGCTCTACCACTTTCTTGGTAATAGTTTTCAAGGGATTTTGGCATGGATAGATGAATTACAAGTCTAACATCTTTTTTATTTATTCCCATTCCAAATGCTATGGTTGCTACCATGACCTGCTTTTCATCATTCATCCATCTTCTTTGTGCCAGATTCCGCTTATCTTCTTTCATGGATCCATGGTAATATGTTGCAGAAATTCCTTCCTTGTTCAAATCTTTGGAGACTTCTTCACACTCATTTCTGCTTAAACAGTAGATAATACTTGTTGATCTACAAAACCGTGGAGATCTAAGCAGCTCACAGATCTCATTGAGCATCTTTTTTTTACTTCCACTTTTAGCTCTTACCTCATATTTTAGATTTGGTCTGTCAAAAGAAAGACTAAAGATAGTAGGAGATCGCATCTTTAGTTGTTTAATTACATCACTCAAAATACTATGAGTGGCAGTGGCAGTTAATGCTATTATCGGGACATTTGGGAACTCTTCTCTGAGTTTACAAAGTTGAATATAGTCAGGTCTGAAGTCAAATCCCCATTGACAAACACAATGCGCCTCATCAATTGCAAATCTTAATAGTCTTGATTCATCATTAATTTGCTTTAATAGGGAAAACAAAGTCTTTGAGTGCTTAAGTTTTTCGGGAGTTACAAATAGAAAGGCAGGACATGTTTCAGGATCTCCCTTCTTCAGTAAGGATGTAATATGATTCAACTCATCTGCAGACTGATTACTATTCAAACTTGCACATTTAATGCCGAGTATATTCAACTGTTCAATTTGGTCAACCATAAGTGCAACTAAGGGCATGATAACCACCGTCACACTTGCAGGGTTATTATATTTTAAAAGGCCAGGAAGCTGGAAACAAAGCGACTTTCCGCCTCCTGTTGGCATCATAACAAAAACGTCCCTTTGAGAAACCACTGCATTCATTATCTGTCTTTGATTTGACCTAAATGATTCATTGCCAAAAACTTGCTCATTGATTCTTTTCATATCCTCTGACCATTCAAAGTCTTCTCTTTCCCAATTTTGGTCCTTCTCATTGACCTGAACTTTTCTCCTGCAATTCAATAACTTTTTCTCGTTTGAAGAGCTTTTCTTTGTTGTATTCTTTCTGGACTTTGTTTTAACGGTTGAAAAGTCAGAATTTGGCTGGATATTCAAAATTGTATATAAATTCTCCTTACTAGAAGATGAGCTTGATACACTCTCTTCTACTTCCCTTCCTCCATATCCCAATACTTTCAATTCTATAACTTCATCTTCATTCTCTTCCTTACACAACTCTTCAACTTTTTTGCTATTGCTAATTATGTTGTCCACATGATTATCCGAAATTTCTGCCACGTATGTATTTTCAATACCGGTGTTTGCATGCGTGTGTGTGCATGCATAGCTATCACTATTGAAGGTAATTTTTTTTGAAACATTTCGAATTACATTGGAAAACGAGGAAAAGTCTCTGATAGGTTTTCCGAAAAAGATTTTACCGATATTGTTTGTTTCATTTTGCAGCACACATGATATTTCTGAGTTCGAACTTCTGCCTTTATTCAATTTAGAGAGTAAATCATTTTTTATTTGTACAAAATTCTCCTTATACCATCTTAATTCCGACTCTAAACTACTCTTATGAGCTTCTTGAAATTCTGATTCATCTTCCATTTATTGGGTTATATTATTTCTCACAATATTAAAGGAAAAAAGAAATAATACTCTTAACCCTTTTTTTTTATGTAAAAATACCTAAAAACATAAAATTGACTATATTTTAAATAATTCATTTCAATAAGAATTAATATAGTGTGGGGAGGTGGCGCCTTTTGCTTGCCTTAAACTAAAGGAGTTTTCCCTTGTCAAAATAAAAAAAGAAAACAGGGGGTATTAAGAAACAAAGATGATGGAAAAGGAGGAAGAAATAATTTCTACCATAGGATTCACACAAGAGAATGCAGAAGCTTCTCGGAAGCTTTTTGAGAATTGTCTGGATAGATGGAGAAGAAGCAAAGTTAGTCTTGATCCACAATGTGGGAATATTTCAAAAGATGATAATTTAGACTTTTGCATATTGGATGCCAAGTTTTCAACTGGGAAATTTCCTCCCCAAAATCAATCACCTGAGTTTTATGAAAAGTATAATTCAAGCTCTTACGATTTATTTTCTAATAAGACTAACCAAGACAACATTGAAACACCAATAATACAACTATTTGGGTCAACCAGTACCGGAATAACAGTTTTAATAAATATTCATTGTTTCTTTCCTTATCTCTACTGTGAAGTACCTAAAAGTACACCTCCTAATCCAGAAAAGATTAAAGCTCAAATTGAAAGTGGATTAGGAACAACAGAAGGAAAAAATGTCCTTAATGTACAAGTTTTAAAAAAAGAATCAATAATGCATTACAAAGGTGATTCAGAAATAGAAGATTCCCAGTTCTACAAAATCACTCTACAACTACCAAACTTAGTTCCCACCTGTAGATCTATGATAGAAAATGGGAATTTAGATTGTATTCCTCAAGCTTACGAAGCAAATATACCTTTTATTCTAAGATATTTAATTGATAGAGATTTAAGTACCGGATCATGGGTATCGATACCGAAACAAAAATCGTATATTAGACTTGGAGGACAAGAATTTGATTTTAAAGATGCAGGTTTTGTAAGGATAAGTCCATTTCAAAGAATTAGTTCATGTCAAATAGAAATGGATCTTTTCTATGACGATTTGATAGTGCTTGGAAGCTCAGGGAAATGGGCAACTCTACCACCAATAAGAATACTTTCTTTTGATATTGAATGCATTACAGAGTCTGGAGTAGGATTTCCAGAGCCACATAAAGATTCTGTTATCCAAATATCTTCAGTAGTAACACTTTTAGATAGCCCTGAATCCATTTGTAATGTAATATTTACTCTCAAAGAATGTGCATCAGTAGCTGAAGCTTTTGTATTTTGGTTTGAGTCTGAAAAAGATATGTTATTAGCATGGAAAGATTTTTTATTGGCATTAGATCCAGATGTCATTACAGGTTATAATTGCATCAATTTTGATATGAATTACCTTTTAGAAAGAGCTAAATTATTCCAATTGAATGATTTTTTCTTCTTTACAAGGCTAGCTAAAACAAAAATTACAAGTAAAGATACCAGATTTTCATCCAGAGCATTTGGAACTCATGAGAGTAAATTGATTAATATTGAAGGAAGGATTCTATGGGATATTTTGGAGACTATTCGTAGAGAGCACAAATTAAAAAGTTATTCTTTGAACTACGTTTCCACAAACTTTCTAAAAGAACAAAAAGAAGATGTTCATTATTCAATGATTAGAGGCTTACAAGATGGGAATCCTGAAACAAGAAAGAGAATTGCAATATATTGTCTCAAAGATTCAATACTTCCATTAAGACTTATGAAACATTTGAAATTATTCCCAAATATTATAGAAATGGCAAGAGTAACAGGTACCACAATAGATATTTTGCTAAGTAGAGGGCAACAAATTAAAGTTACAAGCCAAATCTTGAGGAAATGTAAGTCTACCAACTTTTTGATGCCAACAGTAAAGAATCAATCTGATGGGGATAACCAATATGAAGGAGCAACGG
>NW_667304.1:0-15057 GCF_000006425.1 Cryptosporidium hominis TU502
TAAGTTCTGAGGACCTCAAATTTTAGAATATGACTTCATTTTTAGTAAATTAAAAGACATTAATGGAGATGTTAATGATTTACTAAGATCAATGTCTCAAAAAGAAGGTTTGAAATATACTCTTCAAAAATATAAGCCAAAGATTAAGAATGTTGCAGAAGCTTTGTCTATTGAGATAAAAGACTCTTTAGATTCCCACTTAGATTTATTAGATAATTTGAATAATAAATTTCAAGAAATTAATATTGAAATTGTTAAAAAAGACTTTATATCAAAACAAGACAATATTTACCAACAGAATCTATTAAACTATTTGAACAATCAATCTTTCAATAAAAGTATCCAATTCCTTGAAAAATCTGATATAAATGATAAGGAGGAGTTGATCAATCAATTAAAAAATTTACTATATTCAAGACATGAGAGTCAAAATGGTATTTTGGATAAAATAATCATTTTACATAAACTTGCTATTGAAATTGAACTCACTAAAATTGTTTATTTATACTCTAAGAATCAAACAGAATCGCGTGAATTTGAAAGCAAACTACAGAAATTTGTGAAAATGTTGCATTTATTGGCAAATTTCGAGCTATTTCTAAATGGATGTTTTAACTCTCCTTATGAAATCTCTATTACCAAAATTATTAATTTAAGCCAAAATTATGAAACAAGTTCTACAGATACTCGATTTGTTATTTATCCGAATTTACTATTTGAAAAAGAGCTATGTGATCTTTCCGTAATCAATCAAAATGAAAAGGACATTTTAAGTAAAAGTGAAAAAACTATTACACCTGTTACTAATCAACAAGAGTTTTGTACAAATTCTTATGAATCTGATGAAAATATATCATTCAACCAACCAGAGACTTTGAATCAAGTAAAAGTCAGTAATGAAAGTTCTTTATTACTGAATGATAAAAGTGATTCATTGCTTGAATTTAATTCCCTCAAAAGTGTTAAACAAAACGAAGTATTTAATCAAATTTACAATGATAATCAATTTAAAGTAGAAATCGATATAATTTCTCCTATTCTTAGTGTTGAATCAAATAAATCACCTAGAATTGGAAATTATATAATTAATAATGATTTTAATCAACATTCTGCAAATAAATCTCACAATTCTATTGGGAATACTCGTGAGACATTTAAAATTAATGATGAGGAAGTAAAGTCACATATTAATAATATACGTATTAAACAAATGCATAAAAATACGATTATAGATAAAAGAAAAAGTTACAAAGATTCAAAATTGAACTTAGCATCATTAAGAAAATGTTTTGAATATCAATACGTTTGTTTACTAGCAAGACATTTGGAAGATGACGAAATTTTGGAACTAGACAGTTACTTATTTTCTTATGGAGTTAAATTACCTCTAGAAAAGGATTCTAATTTAATTTGGTCAATTTCAGAAAGCTTAGTTGATAATTTTGGTGCAAGAAAACGGCTAATTGAACACGTCTCACAGAAAATTATTGATTTTACTTTGTCTATAGGCCGTTTAAATACTGACCCTTTAATGAATACTGGAAATCAAAGGAATGATCAAATAGGGTTTTATAGGGAAAAACACATCGATATTCTTTCAATTTTAATTGCTTTAAAAGAATTCTTAAATTCTAAAAACTCACAAGAAATTTCTACAGCCAGAATAAATTTTATTGATAAATTTGTACCTTTAATTAAACGTCATTCAAACAAAAAATTCAAATTTTCTAAAAATTCAGAAACAAAGAAAAAGAAAACTGAATATGACTTATTAAGTTATCATGCCAGCAGTAGATTTATAAAACTAAGAGACTCATTCGATAATGATGGTGAATCAAAGTGTAATTCAGAAAATAAATTACTACCTACAAATATTAGTGAGACAATAAATGAACCAAGTCTTTATGAACTATGTACTAGATTTATCACAACTCTATCAATTACCAAGTCAGTTAAAAGTTTCAATGATAATTCCTATAAGTTTGCTCAGAAAGTTTGCTCAATGATTTTTGAACAACCTATTCATAATATCTTAAGTAGTCAAGATTATGCATGGCTTACTGGATTTACTTTGGTTAGAACAGTAAATTATTTAATTAAAAAACAAAATCTTCCTGAAGAAATTTTTATTGATCATGAAAATGCGCTTAGGGCTCTAAACTATTCATTCTCACAGAAAATTTACAATTTTCATCAAGCATGTACACAATCTCTTATTTCTCAAAAAAGTACCGCTATTTATCGAAATAATATTTCACTACATTTAATTAAACCTTTGATGAAAATATCATGCGCAGAATATTTTGGAATTAGCGTATTTTTATATGAAAATTAGATAATTATATTCAATTATATTTCGTTCTAATTATATCTAAAATAGAAATGTCGGTATTCCCTCTCTCTTCCCCTAATATTTCTTTGATTTTTAATATTCTTAATATATTGCGCCCGTTACCTAGATGGCTGGATGGCCGAGTGGACTAAGGCGCAGCATTCAGGTTGCTGTTTTCAGGGGTTCGAATCCCCTTTCAGTCAATTTTTCTTATAAGAAAAAAAAAATCAAATTAGCACTGAGGATCGGTAAAAATCGGAATGAACAGAAATATGAATAATAATACTCAATTTATTCTGATAACAGATATCTAAACATCTAGAGTCTATCAAAAGTAGAGTATAAACCAAGCAGACCATATGTCTGCAAACAAACAACTTTTAGAATTTCTTCATTATTCTGAAATTTATGAAAATTATTTTCTCCAAGTAAAAGTCGTTTTACCTGGATAAAACATTGCTTTGGTCTGTCCAAAGGATTATTATTTCTGTTTCTGACAATAACTTCATTAGTCTTCTCTAATATTTTGTCGTTTTCTCCGAATGAAAAATGCTTTACAAGCAAGAAATTGAAGAAAACATTATCTCTGTAAAACATTTGTTTATTAGTATCATTAATTTCCTTCCGAATGACAATTTTTTGCACTTGTAAATCATCTTCTGAATAGAAGATGATCATAGTTGCAATTTCCAATTTTAAGTTGAAAATTGGACTAGTCAGTTTTGGATCTGATTGATTAATAATTAAATTTAACATAAATCTGGTAAAGTCTGATTTATAGTAGAGTCTCCTTTCTTGAATGTAATCAAATTTGGCAAAATATTGTTCAAAAACGTATCTCATTGAAGCAAAGTTAATGTAATTTCCAAAAAATGAATGTAATTTGAAAATTCCATTTTTACCATTGATTATTTCAACAACTTTCTCGAGATTATCCTCCAAAGTTGAATAAACAACCAAATATTCATAAATTGCCAAGTATAAAAGCTTTGTTTTTGTGGGAGTAAAATAACTCTTCAATTCTTTATTTTCTGTTTGAATGAACCTGTATGTTAAAGTTTCTGAAATATTGTACAAGGGAATTCCAGAAATTTCATTTTTAATTCTTAAGTTAATTTGATTTTCACTTCGAGTTGACCTAAGGGACTTTGATCTTGAGCGAGAACTGGCCATTTCTGAATCACTTACTTCCTTAAGACCACGCATCTCCACCTTTTTGTTGTTAATTTCCTTTTCTGTTTCTCTTAATGCTTCCTTGAGCTCAGAATTAGAAAGATTTCGTTCCTCTATAGAATCATAGCTTATAATAGACTCACTTTCATTTTTTAAGGCTTCCAATATTTCATCAAAAATTGAAGTCTTATCATTTATTTCAATTTTGAAGCTTATATTGTCATCTTTAGATTGAACAATTTCTGTGACATTAAATCCGTCCAATTCTGAAGAATTATTATTTTCAAATAATTCTTCAAAGTTATTCTGGATTTCAGATTCTAATTCCTTAAATTTACTTTTCTTTTTTCCACAGCAAGATGATTTTTTTTCTTCAGTGTTATCCACTAATTCTTTTAATACTTCTAAATCTGTCCCATCAGGTTTTTGAGGAGGAATCTCACAGTTTTCTGAAGCTTTATTTGCATCTCCCTGATCAACATCGAATAAGAACTCTGATTTAGATTTTAATTCACTTCTTTGCATCAGTCTTCTGTTGGATGGCTGCTGCTGGAATTCGTAGCTTCCAGATTTTAATTCAATACAATTATCTTTTAAAAATGCTATATCATTGACTTTACTTTTTATGATATAATCAATAACTTCATTCTTACAAAAAAATAGCATCTTTTCTTTGTTACTCAATAAATCACCTACAAATTCTTCAATTTTCTCGTTTGACATGATTACAATAAAGTTGAAAGTTGAGTTTTCGATAGGTAAAGGCTCGTAACCAGATTTTTCTGTTCCATCGGATACAAATTCTGTTAGTGAGACAGCTATCTTCTTATAATCATGGAAATCTTCACCAGATATTAAACTTTTCTTGGAAATTACAGGATTGTTATGTGCAGTCACATTTGTAAGTGATAAACTAGAAAGTACATTAAATAAACCCAAAATGAAAAATGTAAATACCTTAAATCTCATACCTAGAATATATTTACCGTTTAGAATAACAATTCATTAATTTATGATAGATAACTAAGACAACTTTGTGGGTATACCAGCATATATTGGCGGGAAACGATTGTGTGCCATTTGTCAAATCTAATTCAAATCCAACGAATTCAACAACAGAAACAAAATAGTCAATAGACAAACAGAAAATTAATAATCTAAAGCCTATGATTAATGATAAGAGCAGTAAAAAATGTAGAATTCCAAATACTTCAGTGAAAAATTTAAGGAAAGGAACTTTCAAATGCCCATATTCTTGACAATGTGGAACAAATTAATCAAATCACAAATTCTAAGAAAAAAATTACTAAAGAAGAATTGGTTTGAAAAAATATCAACGAGGATAAATCCAAAAAAAAAACCAATTGCTCTTCACAAAAAAATATTTTTTAGAAAAATGTTTGTCTTTATTTTACTCATTCTGCAATTACAACATTCCAAACTGATTTTGATTGTTCAATAGAAATTGACCATAAAGTAGAGATTGATTATTGTTAACGCTTTGCAAAAAGGCTGAGCTATCAAAAAAGTTATTCAAGTTCGGCTGTCTAAAATTAAGGCTATGTTTTAAGTTATCTGTAGTCATTGGCTGTACGAAAGGGATCCCTTCATTATAGTTAATGCTAGATAAAGTTTGATAGCCAGACCTTAGAAGACCATTATTGATGATCTGCTTGATTTGCTGGGAAACTGAAATAAATTCAGTCAGTTCAGTTAAACTAAAACTGTCCATCTTTTCACGCAGCGTTGAATCAAGAAGATTTTTTACTGTCTTTTTACCCTCATCCTCGATAAAAGATTTGCCATCGCTTAATGGCGATTCATGAGAAGCTTCACTGTTTATTGCCATAACCTTTTGAAGAACAGCTATGCTGTTCGAGATTGTTGGACGTATTTGGGACACGTCACAATTGAATTTAAATACGTTCAGTTTGCATGCGAGAACTAATGTTAGTGATTCAACCTCACCAAATTCCATCGAACCAAAAAATTTCTCTGCATATCCGTCGAGGCATAATTTCCAGCCTTTGTTGCGATTATCATAGTAAATTCCCTTCCACAAGCCCTCAGAGTCAGATAGGGCATTGCTTATGATATCTTTGAGCATCAGCTGGGAGTCATTGTTATAAGAAACAATTCCCATACTCGGATTAATAATTGGAGTAGAAGGAACAATATTTGGAGAATTTACACAAGTCGTAAAATTCGTTCCATATTGTTGAGCTGGTGGTTGAGGGGTAGCTACCTTAGAGAAACAATGGATTGGAAGTCCTGTTGTTCCCTGTAAATTAACTGCGTTCCTAACATTCATCATGGTATTTGCGAATAAATTATTCGCAATAATTTGATTCACAAGAATGTTATTAAGGATATTGTTAGTTATGTAATGAGAAAGTAATTGACTGTTGACATCTAAGTCTCCCTGAAGGGGAAACGATAGTAGATTATTTAAATTTCCATTTAAAGGAACGGAGTCAGTGTTAAGTGGTTTGAATGATCCATCGATAGAATTGTTGCATATCCTACTATTCGAACTAATATTCTTAAAAATATTGGTTCCATTTACAGAAGCGCTATCGGTAATCTGACTTTCGAGGCTCTTTTGTCCAGAAATTTGTCGTTCAAACAACTCATTCTGGCCGTCCTTTGAAAGGATTGGAGATACCTGATTATCGGATTTTCCATCTAATCTACGAGAGTTCTCAGAATTCCTGACTGATTTTGATTCATTTCCAAAGTTTCCAATAATGTTAACTTGATAGAACCTAAGAGCCATTTCATACGACTTTTCAACTCCATATCTTTTTGCGGAGAAATACCTTGAAATTTCGGTTTGTCTTTTGCGAATACGTACCTGCCAACCATGATTCCTCCGGTCATAGTATATTCCTTTGAGAGATAGGCTACGAAAGCCTTTGTTTGTAAGGCTAATTGCCTTGTCAAGATCCTGTGCGCTAATTCCTCCACTATTACTACTACTACTCGCCCCTACTCCACCATGGGAACTGCTACCACTAAGTTTGTTCTTACTAGTCCTTACAGCCCTTTCTCTTTTGGTTTGAAGAGGTTTCTGTACGGAACTATCGGATATAGTCGTTTTAATGATACCAGTTAGATGTTCCTCATCAATAGTTTGAATTAATGATGAACTAGACTGAGAAGTAGGGAATGCGTCAGTCATAGAGGAAGAAGAAATGGTGGATGAGCCCGAACTGGATAATTCCGTAAAATCCGTTGGGTTCAGTTGTTCTTCTGACAAACTACCATTATATCCAGAACTGATAAGCTCTTCCTCATTAGATTTATTCTGATCTAACCTAAAATCAGAGCCTATAGATTCAAGCAGTTCTGTTAAATTTGGATTGTTAGTTTGAACTTCGGGTGTAGTTTGATAAGGAATTCGGTTTGCGAAAGCTATCATCGAATGTTGTAAATACGGAAGATTTGGGTTCAAAGCTACCGGAAGTTTATTCAAGGTCTGCTGTAAATACGGATTGAGATCGTTACTGAGGGATATGTTTGGAGAGCTACCTGTATTAGCTATTCTATTTGATGCAGCGAATGATGATGCTGAACTTGATGAGCTGCTTGTTCCACAATTGATACTTGGTAAATAGCCGTTGTAAAAATGTTGCATTCTCTGGAATCCCATAAACTATCAGTTCCCTTGTATATCTAGGGCAAAATTCTATTGAGAATCTTTAATTCTCCCCTAAATCCTTGAAGTATTCTTTTTATATCTTCTTAATACCCTAAAATCCCTGATTCATTAGGAGCGTTGACTAACTCACAGTTTTGTAAAGATGAATAGCCCAATCACACTTCAATTTGTGCCATACTCTTTCTTCTTATTTGAATTCTTTGATTTTTATCTATTATTGCAATTTTAACTGTTATTTTATCCTCCTCCAAGATCTTAACAAATTAATGATAAAATGTTAGGCGGGCTGTCTGAGTCTACACAAATGTCGAGTTATAAGTGTGAGGCATTTTTTTTTGAGGGGGCTTTTCATGTCCAAATTGTAGCTGTTAGCCCGCCTAAAAAAATCTCAAATATTGAGTTTCCTCGTAAATGTGGAATTATATGCCAGTTTACCATTAATCGCCGAAAGGTAACTATCCTGATACATTTATTTCTTCGATCCAAGTGATGCGGATCAAAGATCGTTTTTTAATCTGTATCATCCCATTTCTCCTTATATTTGGAGCTGGCCTATATAAAAATAGAAGTGCTTCTGATTTTGAGATATTTTCAAGGCGGTATTGGGACTTTACGAGGTAAGCAATTGTAAGGCACATCTTTCGTTCCGATTGTATTAAATTAATGTAATAAATTTATAGGTTTACCTCAAATGATTTCAGTTCTACGTATTATCACTTTCTAATTGGCCTAACAGTGATCGTTAATAGAGGTTTAATTGGCGGAGACGAATTAGTTTCGAATGCATTTGAATTCTTAGGTTCAAAAAATATTTTAATTAAAACGATTGGGTTTTGGGATGTATCTCCTCCCGGAACTCCTACTCTCACCATTTTGTTCTTAATACTGACTTTATGCAAGTTTTATTCAACTCTCACAAATTTGAATCTTTCGGGACGTTATCGAGCATGCAAGTTTCAGAACAAAGATGCAATAATCGAAAATTTGGATCATGATTTGGGAAGGATTGTCAAAGTAATGGCAAAAAGCAAACATAATAAGTCTCTAAAAGGCGAAAGAGTGGGAGCAGTCGATATAGGAGGGAGTTTTTTAACAAAAGAAATCTTAAGACTAGAAAATTCGATCAATACACTTTCCCATATTTCTTCAGAAATAACTGAGTCACTTTACAATTTTATTTCTGCATTTCACTTCAATCAGGCAGACTTCCCTGACTCAAATGAGTTCTCTAATTTAAGATCAGAAGCTGTTGTAAATAAACTACAAGGAAGTCTAAATGCTATGCAAAATAACAACGCAAATCATGACTACAATTACCAAGTACAATCTTCGAACCTATACTCTAATGCTTTTTCGGTTCAAAGCACACACAATCCCGCCTCTTGCGCAAATGCGCAATTTTCCACGCATTTTAAAAACGGGAAATCAATTGAGAGCCAGATACATGGTAACGGTTATTTGGATGAACAGAGACACCAGGAACAGTTTAACTCGGAAGTTCCAAAAGTACAGTCTTCCGGAAATGAATACAGCGTTCCAACACAAATCCCCAACAACATTGAAGCCAACAATGCAATAAGTAACCCTGAATTATATATAGATGATACACCTTTACAAGGTAAAGACACGAACTTCGATGATGCAAGCCGCATCGAATATAATGGGGGGAACCCCGAATGCGAGCACAACATACGAATTCAATTCTAACATTTACTCGAGCTTAATATAGTATAAAGATTTCAAATACCCAATATAGAACTATGTTTGTAGATAAGTAGCATTTATAAATGCAATAATTAATATAATTTATTTAGAAAAATGATTCCTGTGTAGATTTACTATCGCAACAGTAACCCAAAATTACTTTTCTTTTGGCTTGCATACTGGAGTACTAATTGCTGAGGTCTGGACATCATTTTGATTATCCACGTTATTAGTGTTTGTTTCAGGAGCAACTGAATTGTTTAAGTTGAATGAGTCAATTTTACTTGTATTCTTATCTGATATAAAACTGTGGGTATTATTAAACTGTTGAGAAGCTAAGAAAGACGACCAGAACATTGGAAATAAGGCATTCCCTATATTTGAAGCGAATCCAAAATTCGAACTATCTATTCCGGCATATCCGGTGAGGTTGGACTTACTAGGCTCATTAGAGGGCATGAAAGATTCTGGATGGACATTACCACAGCCTGAACTTAGAACAGCTTCTGTACTACCGTCCTGAAGGAGTCGGATAAATAAAGGAAGATCATTTTTTGTTTTATCAAATGTATTTTGGACATTGGAAATAGGCTGCATGAGCCCTAGCCCTTTAGAAGATACCAATCCATTTTCTGACAAACTTCCATTATTAATGCATGCAGCGTCTAATGCAGATCTTAGAGCAGCTGAAAACATATCTTGATTAAGGAACTTAATGCAAGATATTGCATGTAAAATTTCAGTTTGGAGTTTGGTACTAAGGGATCTAAAGTTAAGTAGTAGTGAAAGCTCGAGAGAATCTTTAGCGAAGTTTGAGTTAATATTCGAGCAAGGGACATGATTCTGAGAAAAAATGGAATTTTGGTCAAATGTTTGCCCTGGGTTTATTACACTACTACCATTAGCTGTCGCTGGGCTTGCGATATTTCCAACTGTTTTTCCATTCTCTGAGCCTGTTGCAATTTGTGTATCTTTGTTAACTTGTTTCAAAATTTGGTTCCCAAAAGAAATTAGGCCAGGATAGGTTTGAGCAAGATTCTTAAGCTCCATATCTTTGCTTGATTCTAATAAATGGCCAACATCATCCTTCATGTTTTGGCTAGTTTTTAGGTGTTTATCAATCCCTTTAGGATGCTTACGTTCATTAGGGGAGTTTGTTGCAATATTCATCTCAGCAATTGAATTGAAAGAATAATCTTTTCTGATGTCTTCTGTTGCGAGGGACTCAGTATGGTCTTCAAATAGGGCCATTCCTATTGGTAGGTCAGATCCATCTTTTTGTAGATGCACTGTGTGGAGTTTAATGAGCTTAGACAAGTGGGTGGAATTTATCAGAATTTGATGGCGGCTATTGAATGCATTGGTTCTCATTCTTGCGGAGTAGAACTGTTTCCATTGTGAGTCAGGCTTATTTGATTTGGCATATAAGATATAGAAGCCATTGTACTTAAGGTCAAAACCGTTTTCAGTAATATAGGTAAAATCCTGGATATCGGAAACACTCAAATTCCGCCACTTCATGACCAGTCGCGAAAGAGGGTCACTCCCTCCCCCTCTATATCCGCCTCCGACCTTGTTTCCGTCATAGTTTAAAGGAGTGACTATATAAATGTTTCGTGTTCTATTTACTAGTGGTGGAGCATGGGGAGCTTTAGAGCAACCCAGTAGATCTTTAGATATGCTCGATTTAGAAAAAACTACTCTATCAGAATCTACAGGTTGCCAATCGCCTACATGGCAATTTAGGAGTGGAATACGATACTGAACCTCCTCATTTTGTGGAATTTCAAGAGTATTACTTTCATAAAGATGCACTAAAAGTCTTGCAGCCGAAATAAGGCCCACAAGCTTTATTTGGTTAGATGACCCAATAATTAATCTCCTATAGATGGAGTCTGTTAATCTCTGAAAAAACGGTCTTTCAGTAAAGATCTGGCTACGAGTTGAAGCATTCTCATCAATTTTCAAGGAATTTTCAACTTTACGCAATTTAATTCCAGAATCTGAGTTTTGTTTCTTCTTTCTAGTTGAAAGAGCCTTAGCAATCATCTCATCCACAAAACCAATGTCATTACTCTCATTCTCCTTTTTAGATTCAGTTTCTGGGATCTCTTCCCTCATCCCAATTTGCAAATTCGGCTTTGATGCTTCCTGCTTCTCCCCTGAATTGTCTGTAGTGTTCTCTTCCAATATTTTGTTTCCATTAATTTCTAATCTATTTTTTGTATTTGAAGCTTTCTGTTTCGAGTCCAATTCTATTCTATTCATTGATTCATTTCTCATATTATCAACATTGATGCAAACCTACTCAATTGCCGATATATTACTTGAAATGAATCATGAAGATATAAAGCAGCCCTATATTATACTGTACTATTCATATAGTGAGATTTCCCAAAGCTTTACAAGTAAAGCCTTCCGAGATAACCCTTCAATTGAAGTATCTATTGAGAATAAATTTTTGAAAAGTAAATTCCAAAAGTATTAGGTGCACACTATTCATTTCAAATTATCATTAAAGTTGCCACGACATTGCAACATAATCTATCTTAACCTTTGTAATTTGTATTAACTAAATTAATTAACAATTATTCACCTACGCCTCGTCTTGTCAAATATTAGCTAATATTATTTAATGATAATTTGAATTTATTAATATTGAAAAATTTATGTTATATATTCTAAGACGCAAAGTTTAAAAAGCATGATTTATTTATTAAATACATTACTCTGTTGAGGGGCAATGATGCCGCCTAATCTATTTTTTCATTTAGTCTTTAATTACATGTTAACTACAATAATTAAGATTGATAAAAATTTCAATTATGGGAATAATTTCTAAGTTCAGAGGCTAATATAATTCTAGAGTACGTTATTTTCTATTAAATATTGTGAGCTCTACACTTTAGTATCAAAAATTTTCCTCTAAATTCAAATTTTGCACTTGACAATTATTTATCGAAAATAATATCTCCACGGCTGGGGTCATGCTCTTGTATTGCCTCCTCAACCACCGTTTCTGGTGCTTCTAGATCTTCTTCTGGTATAAAGTTTTGCCAGTGGGTTGATGTAATTCCATAGCTCAACATTAGAAATGACAAAGGTTCTTCTTGCTCTGATTTATAAAGCAATGACAGAAGAGATTTTGATATCCATGCATCCTCTTTTCCATCTAAAATTGGTCTGCTTATTACAAATCTATCGTAGTCAAAGTAGTACAATTCCAACAAGGTTGTAGAATCTAATATTCCATTGAACGAAATATACAATTCAGATTTCTCCTTATATGATGAATGCGCAGGTATTCCTACAGCCCTTGCAATCTCTGCAAAAGGCTTAAATAGGAACCTTCCTTCTTTTTTTTCTAGAACGCTTTCCTCTGGTTTTATAAGAACATCTTTTTCAGGTTTCTTTTCTTTTAATTTCTCTGATTCTTTTTCTTTTGGCTTATTAGTCTCCTGCTTCTCAATTATCTCTGGACTCATTATCTTTGACTCTTTTTCTTCAGACGTCCCATGAACTACGTTTTGATAGTTTTCAATATTAGGTTCTTTTACTGGAGATAAAACTTCATTTTTGTGTATTTCAAGAACTTTAACAGACTTGGCTCCATTCGCTATTTCTAGTAAATTATTGTAGTTTTGTTCAGCAGTTGGAGCGATAAATCCAACTTCCGAGCCTGAGCCCATCTGGTCAAAAAAAAGTGAAATTCAATAGTTTATTTAATTTACCCCATTCTCAATATATAATTCCGAATCGGATAATTTATTAGATAAACTTACACACTCAAAACCTGATAGAAGAATTCCAAGTGCTTGGATTAAGAAAATAATATACTTGCTCATAATACTTAATTCCTCATCTATTCTAAATATTGGCTTTGACAATTTATTAGAGCTCAAACCTGATCAAGTAGGAATTCTTACCTTTCTAATATTAACCAAACACAACCTATTACTATATTTGGCTTTATTTCTTGCTTGTTTTAATGATTTTGTGCGTTTTAATACAATTTCTTTTTTTGTTTTGAAAAAACTGATCTTTCCATGCTTAAGGAATTTGCCGCCTAAGATCTATCATTACATGGTGCAATTAGCCAATAAAACAATGGGGAAAAAAATATCTTGGAGTCTGTAAAGAATCGTTATATCAAATTTAAATTAAAAATAAAAATGAAAATTGTCTTCTAATCAAACAATTTTGTTTCTATCAAAATAGTGAAAATATTTAAGAAGCCAAAATACTCACAACGGAATCTGCAAAAGGAAACTCAGATATCCTATTCAAAAAGCAATCATGCTGAAGAAAGTCGTGAGAAATAATAAATGGATGCTAATAACATACAAACAGCTCCTATTGGTGGTTGCTTTTTTCTTCCATTTATTTTTGGTCTTAAATGCAATACCTATCATTCAGATCAATAGGCAAGTTTCAATGGGAGAAGTTTATGAGCAGATATACCAAACTTCTTGCAATATTTCTGAGGATTCAATGATTAGGTTTGGATATTTCGGTGGTTATCTAGCTGTTGACTTTCTCCCATCTCGAAAAAAAATCTGTTTTGAGATTGAAGAGAATGGAGAAATAGAAAAGAAAATGAAAGAATCGAATATGGAGATAAGTTTAACCAACCCATTGAAGTCAGCACAGTATATATGGTTAATTGCTAGAATGAAATTCAATGTCTTTATTTTTGAGGCCGAATCATTTAACATTTGGACTACAGTTTTGAAAGATCTAAATCTGATTGATCAGTCACAAGTTCCAAAATTTTTTCCTGAATATAATAAAATTATCAGCTCTAGACCAATTAATCCAGGCAAACAAACATTGCTCAGAAGTTACCCAACCAAAGATGATTTGTTGATTATTCTTTCTCTTGCTACTCGAACATACAAAGGAGGAAAGTTTGCAACTGATTTCACTGGAGGTAAAATGCTTGTTACAGATGAAATGAAAAAAAATACCACACCTTTGGTTCATTCAAATATTGAATACTATATTCCTGTTCTTATGAAATTATATCCTCCCTCCTTTGATTACTCGGATTTGATTTCTTCAGTTTCATTCGTTTATAGAATGATTTACTATTGTACTGGACGTATTATTCTCCCAAAAGAAGCATGGGAAATTTGGGGGCTTGTATATTCATATGGAGGTGGTGGACACATACCTAAATACAGTGATTCGTACACAGAAGCTATATTGACTCAAGAACCTGACGATGCTTTTCCAGAAGAAAGAAACTTTTTTGTTGTATTAGAAAGATTAATTGAAATACAAGAACCTTCTTGGGATGTTCTAATACCTCCAATTTATAACCACAGAAAAGAAAAGAGTGGTGGCTTCGAAGATCATGAACTATTCAAGTTTTTGGAATTTAAGGGAATCCCAATTCTAAACAAAAATTCAAAAGATATCGATGGCGTCATTATAGTTTACTTCTTTTTCCACTACGTATTAAAATTATTCATTTCAGTTGTAACTGCGAGAGATTTATGGATTATTCTTAAAAATTGGTTAACCCATTCTACTGATTATTATATTTCTGATAACGTCTATTTTGTACAAAATGAAAGACATAATACAAATAGGAAGATAAAATATGGAAAATTAGAATATTTTGAAGAAATCCCAAGATGGGCAACTGGAAATAAAGATCTTGATATTAACTCTGAAATCTTTAGCAGTTTTATTAATGAATTTGAGAATGAATTTCCATACATTGTTACTTGTCCAAATGGAGATCTTGCACTAAAGGATAGTGGTTCTGATTTTAATTACAAATATAACCCACAAAAGGTTCAAATAACAGATCGAATAGCAGTAAGTATAGCAAAAGAAATACATACTCTTTTTCCTCAAATCAAATTCAAAAAAATTTGTAACCTAGCTTCTTCTCTTTCATTAATTGTTCCATTTGATATTAAGTTGTTTTCAAAGTTCGTAATTAAAAAGAATGGGAAAAAAGGCAAGAATTCCAAATCGAATAAAAGTGAACAGTGGAGATTTGAAGATAATATTGAGGGGATGGAATATTGTAGAAAAGGGATTTTAAGCCTTTTAAAAGAAGGACAAATTGAATTGGAACAATATAATGAATTAGACTCAATACATATTGTTGGTTACTTAGATGCTGCTTGTCTGAGAATAATTAAGTCACAAATAAAATGCAATATAGACTCCC
>NW_667321.1:0-16136 GCF_000006425.1 Cryptosporidium hominis TU502
CAATTTCTGTATGATAACAAATGACAAAGTAACCAATGATGACTCGAAAACTTACTTATCAAATGACGAAAAATTCAAACCTCCTAATCTCAATGATAATACAAATAAGATAAATTCTAAAACTAAACATAATAGGAAATTAATTTCTCCTGATGCTAATGGCAAATCAGTTAATAAAAGTATAAAAAAAAACAAACTAGAAGTTCTTAAATTACGTGCTGCAGAGTCTAATCAAAGAAAAATAATCGAATTTAAAGGAATAAAAATTCAAAGAGCGATCAATTCTGCAAATAAAATAAAAAACTTAAGAAATTCAATAAATGAAAAATAAATTCCTATATAGTTATATTATTGAAGCATACATCCCATTTCATTTTTAGTTTTGGATAAGTTTTTTTTTTGTTTATGAGTATCTTTTTTCTGCTTTTGAATCAGAAAGTTTTCAAATTTGTTTTCAGCTACTGGTGAAACAACATTCACTATCCTTAATTCTTTATCCGTTGTTTTTTCTGGGAAATATCCAACCTTTTCTCTATACGATCGGCAACTTATGGGCATTTGAATTGAACTTTCTAGAAAGTCAGGGATTGTTTTTATGATTGCAGGATATTTGTATAAATTTCCCTTCTTTGTGTAATTAGAATTCTCTTTTATATTATTTTCGCAATCGATATTTTTAATTTCCATCGAGTGATAAATTAAGTCGTTAGCCTTATGGCCTAAACTCATAATGATATTCTGATCTAATTCTAAGTATGAGTTATTTTCATTTTTTTTTCTCTCTATACTTCCAATCTTATTCTCTTCTTTATACTTATTTATTTCATTAATTAGTTGTTGGTTTTCCTCACACAATATATCATGCTTTTCTTTCAATTCGTTATAATTGTATAATAAGCCTTCATATTTTCTTTCAAGGGATTTGTTTTCTTCTTTAAAACTAATTAAATCATTGGATAACCTGTTTTTCTGTGATATTAAATGCTCAAGTTCTTTCTCATATATATTTTTCTGATTTATAGAGTTTTGAATTTCAAATTTGTATTCTTCTGATTCTTCAATCGCTGTCTTAAGTTGTTTTTTTAAATTTTTGTTTTCTATTTCCATTTTTTCGGATTTATTCCTTTCCTTATTAAGAATATCAAATTGGCTATATAGATAGTCTTCTAATTCCGTAATCATATGAGAAATTTTTCTGATTATTATTTCATCTCTTTTTAAAAAAAGATTATTCCTTCCCTCGTCTGAGTGTAAAATTACTCGTTCTAGTATAGATTGAAGAGAAATCTGCAACTCTCTAAAATTTGAGAACATCGTTTGGCCTTTCCAAGGCAAGCTTTCAAATGAATCAATGTATAGCTCGCTCATTTCATTTTCATTTAATAAATCGCAATGAATTTCGAATTCAGCTTTTTCTTCCATTTTTTTGCTTTTATAATTTGATATCACTTTTTCTGAGTCATTATTCATATCATTGTTTCCATAACTGTGATTTGTTTCCTCTTTAATACTTAATAACCTTGTAACAATTGTGTTGGTACTACATATTGATGTTTGACTAAAGTTATTTAAATATTCTTTCAGCCACTGTAGTATAGAATTACTAATATCAATAAATTCTAAAAACATATTTGAGTTCCCATCTTGTGGTATTTGATTTAATACATCTTGCCAATAAATAGATGAGCTATCGTTGCAAATATTTTTAGAAATTATTTCAAGTATTATTAAATGTATCTGAGCAATTGTTATACCAATGCCTTTAATAGGTTCACTTGAAGTATTAGAAATACTTATCTTAGTCAAATCGCTCACCCTTTTGTGAGCAACTGATTCATCAATTATTCTATCTCTTAAGTATACCATTCCATTTAAAATCCCATCAAAATTATGCAAAAAATTATATACTCCAGAATGTTTTAACATCTCTTCATATAATCTCCAAAACTCAATAAAGCTAATGAAATTGGGACTAATCAAAAAATGTTTAGACTTAGATAAAAATGAATCGACGTCTATATCAATTTTACTAGATAGAAATATTTTTGTGTCTTTAATAGGGATAAAATCTACATTTTCATTCTTTAAATTATTCAACAACTCTTCAAAATATTCAATAGAATGTATTGCAGTCTCCTTTATCGTTATAGAAACATTAGGCATGTCAAAGATGTGTGTTTAGTAATACAGTTCGCAACTATTCCAATAGGTAGACTTCAAATTGACCAACAGATTCCCCACATGCATGTTTATTAATTACGCGGTAATAATTTCTAATTATTTTCTTTCTTATTAGTTATAATAATAATGCATTCTGAACAAGAGCATTAGTTGAATACTTGATTTTCAATTATACTAAAATGTTAAGCAGATGCATTAATAATTAATTATATAAAAAAATGTTGGGAAATTCAGTAATGAAAGAGGACTCTCTGATATGTAAAATTGATAATACAAAGATAGATTCATACAAGAGCTCTCTTCAGCAGTCTAAAAAAGAACTAGTATCTAATAATCATTTTAGCAGCTTTATCAACAATGAGACTAATAAAAATGTATCTTCGCACTCTAAATCGGCCTTTAGCGTCGCGATTAGGTTTCGCCCAGCCGTATGCAGCGAAATCAATGAAATAGAAAACAATTCGATATGGGAACTTTCACATAAATCTATTTATGATGTGTCAAAAAAAGCAAATTATTATTTTGATCATGTATTTGATGATAAATCAACAAACTATTTAATTTATGACAAATTAATTAAAGATGCAGTAAAATCATGTTTAAGTGGGATAAATGTAACTATTTTTGCTTATGGGCAGACCTCTTCAGGGAAAACCCACACTATGTTTGGTGATAATAAAGGAAGTTATGATGGAATTATACCTCTAAGTATAAATGAAATATTTAATCCTGAGTATACTAACTGTAACCAATCCGTTGGTAGAAATAGTAAAATCACAGTTTCATATCTCGAAGTATATAATGAAAAACTATTTGACTTGCTTGCGCCACAGAGCAACTTAAATAATAGTTCAAATGATTTCAATTCAAAAAAAATTAAAGTAATCGATGGATTAGATGGTACTGTAGACTTTATCAATTTGACCTCGAAAACTGTATCTTCTCCGGAAGACATTCATGGAATCATTAAAACTGGTATGAAGTCAAGGAGAGTTGCTGAAACAACTATGAATGAAAGATCATCAAGAAGTCATGCAATACTAAGGATTAAGATAGAGTCCCATATAAATTCGAATGATGTTTGCGTAGGTATATTAAATTTTGTGGACTTAGCAGGAAGTGAAAGTATCAAAAGAACTCAATTAGAAGGAGATAGAAGAAAAGAGGGAATGAGCATAAATAGAAGCTTACTAGCGCTTTCTCAAGTAATTTCTCAGCTTAGTGAGAGTACAATAGTTGAACCACATGCAAATATTTGCCCAAATCAGACAAACTTTGCTGACGGCTCTTTTCACTCAAAAAATAAGTATATTAACTACAGGGACTCAAAAATAACTAGAATTTTATCAGACTCACTGGGTGGTAACTCAAGAACTATTATCATATGTAACTGCTCTCCTGATAAGGTAAACTACTATGAGACATTATCTACAATTGACTTTGCAAGGAGGGCAAAAAAAATTCAAAATAAAGTTAGGGTAAATATTTTGAAATCAAAAGAAGAAAAATATGAAATAGCAGAACTAAAAGAAAAAATAGCGAATTTGAATAGAAAAGTTGAAGATATTGATCTTCTTAGGCAGGAAATTGAGTTGCTAAAAAGCCAAAAGGCTGAATTAAAATCCGAGTTGAATAGAAATAAAATAAAATCGACTGATTATCCTTCAAAATTGTCAGATTTTGATTTTGAGTGGAATAATAGCTTGAGCGTAATAAATAAAGAGCAATTCTCCCATTTGCTTGCTGAATACGCAGAAATAATTGATTTAAAAGATCAAAATATCAAAAATTTAAATGAAGAAATTAACACTATGCAAGCAAAGGTTCGCAATACAGAAAAAATAACAAATGATAATTATGAAATGAAGGTTGATCTTGATAAGAAGAATGATAAAATAATTAAACAAGAAAGTGAGATTGAACATTTGTCAAAATTGTTATCAGAATCGAATGAAAAGTTAAATATTTTTCAAACCCAGTTAGATAACAAGGATTCGGTCATTGAAAGACTAATTTGTAAAAATGAGAAAACTTCGTTATACTGCGTTGAATTGAAAAAAAAGTTAGAGGATTCGTTATTAGACATATATAGTTTTATAAGTTGGTATATTTATGATTATAATAATGAAATAACACAAAAAACGGAATATAACAAACCAGATTTAAATGAGAATTTGGATAACTTCTTTTCAAATTTGAAAAGCTACTTGAATTTTATATCAATATATAACCAAATATCAAAACAAGGCTCAATTAACTATACATTGGAACTTCTAAACTTTAAAAATGAAATTTTAGAGTTAGAATCTGAAATAAAGTATTACGAAGAGGAGAAGAATAAAATTGATTCAGAAATAATTATTTGCCAGAACCAGACGATTCAAAATTTAAACTCGATTATTCTAAATATGTTTGAGCTCCTATGCAATTTAATTACTGAGAGAAACGATTGTTATCAAATAAATAACTCTCTTCAAAATTTGTCAATTTCCGATTCGTATGAATTCATGAGAAAAATTAAAGATTCAGAAAAACTTATAGAGTTACTTAACTTAGAACTAAATGATAAAAAGGATCTTGAAGTAAAATCTAAGATTCTTCAGATAGAGATTGAAAATATTAACAATGAAAATAAAATTTTGAATGACTCTCTCGAATCCCAAAAAAAAGAAAATAATGAGTTAAGATTAACATTGAATCAATTGAGACACGAATTAAATTTTAACTTTATTTCATCCAGCAATAATTTAAATGACCAGGAAACATTTAATAATTCAGACTTTATTACAAATAAAGATAAAATATTGAAATCTAATCAGCCAAATGATGCCAAACAAAGTATTAAAACTGAAAACAAGGAATGCAAAGAAAAGAAATTACAAAGAATTTATGATTTAAAAGAAAACAGATCAAAAGAAAATATCATTAAATTAGAGTCAAGTATTTCAACAAATAAAGAATATTCAGAGGGATCTGCATTTAATTTCAAGGAAAATCATATAACGGAATGTAGTACACAATAACTAATAACTTTCGGTCTATTTTACCGCCAGAAGTGCTAATTAGTTGAAGCATTTTGAAGAATGAATAAGACAATTTTTAAACTTTTATTTTTTTTTGCAATTTATATAATGATTGGCATTTCAAACGCCTCTGATGTGACATCTAGTGGTAGCTTGAAGACATCAAACAACCTTGAAAAAGTTAAACTCGTAAATTTGGATTTGTGTAACTCGAAAGAAGCAACTATCAATGTTCAAGACATAAGTAGCTCTGATTCCATAATATATTTCATTACTGTTAAGCTTGGAACGGAAATTATTGTGAATATAAAGGGCAATCCAACGACAGGGTATAGCCAAGAGATGATTATTAAACCGGATGATTCAATTGTAAAAGTTATCGATGTTGAGCCAAGTTACGTTCCAGATCCACACCCAGAAGGCATGGTTGGATATGGTGGCAGGTATATCTTCAAGTTCTTGGCAGTTGGATCCGGTTCAACAGTTTCGACTATTGAATATGCAAGATACTTTGAAAGGCCACCAAAATGTATTTTTAAGACAGAAATTCAATTCAAAGTTATCGATCTGCCCTGCGAAGAAATAATAAAGGAATAGACCTAATATTTGTAACAATACAGTGAATCTAGATACCAAGTTATAACATTAAGTGAACTAATTTTGAATATCAACAACAATAGGAACTATCTCAGCTCAGGTAGCTTTTTCTTGCATCTCAATGTTTAGAAACTGACTACCGAACTTACTAATCTTTTTTAGTTTGGGATCTTGTAACTGGTCTACGAATTATCAATCCCAGTGATCCCTTATCCTTTGTACTCGATCTTGAATTACTTTTATTCAGTTCCACGTTAACTTTCTCATCTTTAGAAGCATCTATGTTTGCGCAAATCGACTTGTTTTCAGAAGTATCGATTATCTGCCAATCTCCAACATTATCTTGGTTAGATTGGGGGCCTTCACGATGTTCTGGTATATTTGACTCCGCTAAACAATCATTTTTTTCTAAAGCTTTGCTTGCCGTTTCTATTACATTTTCGCATCTAATAGATTTGCAGCAAGCCTTGTCGCATTTAGTTAAATCTGAAATCAATCTTTCATCTGATCCTTTTGCCTCAGTGCACTTACTCTTGGTACTTCCTATTAAATATGGCTGTTTTACTATATTCTTTTGGCTGCTACTGCCTGGGACTGAGCCTTTGGATATTTCTCCACAATTGATATCTCTAGATTTTTTCGGTTCGCCAACATTTAATGGTACCTTTCCTTTTATCATCTGCGCTATACGACTTTCAATATTTTTGTATGAATTCTTTCTAGAGAAAAGCTCATTCGCCCTATCATATAACTTTTTTTCACTTGTAGCTTTGGCTACGCGATGTATAGTATTTGAATTTGAGTTCTTGCCGGTAGTAACTATTTTATTTAAGGACTTGCTGGAGTTAATTTTTTGACTTTTTAATGTAACTCTATTTGCCTCTGAACTATTTTTCAAATCTATGTTAGTCGTGGCTGACGCGATTCCAATGTATTTTCTCATGATTGAATTATTACCATAGCTTGGAGTATTTAGGGTAGCATATGTCTGCTGAAAAAATGTAACTGATGGAGAAATTGTGCATAACATTATACATCTCAAGCAATAGGGAGAATAGGGTGGATCTGCACCTCCACCTAAATACTCCTGTAGTAGCCTGGTGAGTTTGCTTTCTCTATACGGGATGCAGCTTTGGCTTGATTGGGTTCCAGCATTTTTCTTCAATGCATTGATCACTTTGCCCAATGATAATAACGAAGAATTTATGAAAGTACTTTCTGCCATTCTTTTTCCAGTGTTGTTTGTAATCTTATTGTTTTCAAACCCGGATAGATCTATAAGATTAACAATTGTACGGGGATAACTCAAATTTACTTTAGGTTTGACATGGAACGAAATACTTCCTCGTTTTCTTCTATTGTCTATTGTGTCCTCATTTCTAGTTTCTGCTTCACATTGAGTGATATTAGATGCAGGTGGAATATAATTAATTTGAATGCATGCATGACTTCTGCTACTATTTGAATTTACTGCAGTCTTACCAGAAGCACGTTTTTTCAATGCAGATGAATAAGCAGAATTAAATTCATCCCAAGTTTTAAATTCTGAACTATTTGCTCCAACAATTCTAATTCTGCCACAAATATCAGTTCTTATAGAAATATTAGATTTTGTTGATTTTAAAGGTCTATCCAAATGTTCTAAACGCTCAGCTCCAGTAAGTAAATCTTGTATTTTTTCGCAATAAACTTCAAAAAATGAAAAAGAAAAGGCCCCAGGTTCAGCTTGTTTGCCATTTATTTCAATAAGTTGCTTAATTGTTAATCCAACGATTCCTATCTCATTATTAAAATCACCATGCATAGTAAATGTCTTACCTGTTCCTGAGCTACCAAAGGCAAAAATATTTATACATGAGCATTCTGATAATAATGGATTAACGTAATCTTTAATCTCTTTTGAATATATGTCTTCTGTAGTACTTTCAGTACCGTATATTTCATCAAACTCGTATTTTTTTGGTAGACCTCGGTGACGTGGGTCCTCCAAAACAATTTGTTTTGCTTGGGTTTTTTGTTCATTAATGATACTTACGCAGCTAGAACTAGATTCATTGCAATCTTGAATGGGTCTAACTCTTACAATAACTCGCACATTCTCTCTATTCAAATGTATCTTATTTGAATTCGAAATTTTCCCGACGGCATCCATAACTTGAGAAGCTCTCTTCGAATTTACGCCTATATTTATCTCACCCTTGAATTTTTGCGAAGAAAGTTCACCCTTCAATTTATCGCATGTTTTTATATTTATGTTAGAGCTTATATTTATTTGCCAGTTTTCCATGGACATAATAATCAAATCTATCTTTTCTTATATACCCTTGCCTGCTGTATTAATTTGAAGCTGGAAGCAGTAGTTGACACCAGCACATAAAGAAAATATGAGATAATTATGTTGCTAATATGACCTAAAATAAGTTATTTGCTATTGCATACATCAAAAAGTGGGGAGTATGGATTTTGCGGGGGGGGCGAACAAATTTGCATACCACTTAAACCCTAAACTTATGAAAAAAGATATGCAAAAAAATGTAGCCAAATTTAAACAATTAAATTGATAATTAACATTTTAACTATTTGCTATTTTTTGAAAGATAACTGTTGAGAAAAACTTACCTATTTTTAAATTTATCTATAAGTGTATAATTAACACTCACCCTCAAAGAATTAGAAACAGCAGTTGCAATCAAATGGACAGTCAGGCGTGCCTCCTCCATCACCTATTGAGAGTTAATCGTCCAGGCTATTATGCGGTTTTACTTACCTAGATTAATATCTTCCAATCTATAAACTGGTAGCCCATCATTCAGATATCTTATGGGTTTAATATAGCCATAATTAATATCTAAGCTCTTATTTGTATTATCTCTAATTACACTGTCTTTTTTTGTTCGTTTTGCCAGTTTATTCTTCTCTTTTTGCGCTCTTGAATTATCTTTGAAAGTTGATTTCTTATTGAGTATAGTTTCAAATATTTTGTTCATTTCTCCAGTAGCTTTTGCGACCGCATTTTTCTTACGGTCGCTATTACTTAAGCGTAGGTTTTTTTTTCCTTTAGAATCCATTTTGAAATGATTTTCTGAATAAATCTGTTGATTTCGCGCAACAACGTTTGCTCTTTTTTAACTTGCAATTATTCTTGTGTTAAATTATTATCTACACAACATAATGTTAATATATATCGTTAGTTTTGAGAATTCAATTATGTTTTTGGTCAAAATTACTTTTCAAAAAGTATATCAAAGAAGGCGCGGTTAGTTGTTTAGTCTTTTTTGATTTAAATTTATTTCGAAACAAATTATAGATATAGCTCTTCTTTATTAACAACTAATTATTGAATATACATATTATCAAATTTATTATGAGCTCAAAGAAACATATTCGAGTTGATGATGAATCTAACCAATTAAACTTCAATAATGAATCTATAGATGAAGAAATTTTTTTGTCAGCAACTGAAAACCCATCTTACGGAAAGAAAGCTAAAAGAACTGATTCAGACTCTAGTGATAATGAATCTGTTATTGATGGAGAATTTGAATTTAATGACCCTAATGAAAATGATTACCATAGCATAAAGAACATTTTACTAATGTCGCAGTATTCTCGAATTAAGGGCATTCAATTTCATGAATTTGTTGATTTGATTTGTAATCAAGGTAATATAGGAACTACAGTTTCTATTTCTGACAGTATTATTGCATTTTCTACAATTCTGAACTTTCGTCAATACAAAAAAACTTTAAATAAAATTGTTGACTATTTAAGTGGAGTTATTTCGAAAAGTCCCAACAAAGAATTTGAAAATCTTTTTAATTCCATTATATATGAGAAAAATGTTGGATTGATGGTTAATGAAAGATTTCCAAATACTCCCCTTGAAATAGTTCCTGCCCTTTGTAATTGTTTAAAGGACGATATACAGTGGACTATAGATAACTTATATACTGATATTCCAAATAAAGAAAGAGAGTATTACAAATGGGATTACATAATTTTACTTACGACTAGGTATATTTCGCCTGATAGCAATACTATAATATATCAAAAATACGAAGAAGAAAAGCTTGTTATTAATTCTTTGCATACTATTATTTGGCAAGGAGACAAAAAACAACTCTGTGGAACAGGCAAGAAAGATGAGACAGAACTGATGAACCAGCAGTTCTTGGTTTCAATTTTAAGCTATGATCAATTTCAAAAAAACTACAATTAAGGTGCTATTTTCTCTATGCCTATATTTTTGAATTTTTTTCAGTTATATAATTTTTTTAATTATAGATAAAAATTGTTCATATTTAATATTTCTTTTATACTACTTAATTCCTTGACTTATTTTTTTTTTTTTGAATTGCTCTTTGCATTGCTGGAATGTATATTTACACCGCTATAAGTTATCGAGTCTGTTTCCTTAATTTTGCAATTATTCTCAGTATGAATTTCATCAACGTTTGCCTTATTATTTCTTGAATTCGCATTATCAATAACAGATGATGTAGTATTTTGTCTATTTTTTAATTTTGGTATCATTATACCAATTTGATTGAGCAGAATTTTTTTTGTCAAAATTCTATCATTAAAAGCCCTCCCACTTTCATCAAAAAGTTGAAATCTAACTCTTCCAAGAGTTCGGCAGTCCCTTGAATATCTTTTGCTCTCAACCTTACAAGGTATTCCCAATTGGATACATACTTCTGCTATTTCTGCAACAGTTGGATCTTCTACACAATGAATTAGAGAAGATAATCTACCACTGGACTTTGTATTATTACTATTTAAGTATGAAGGGTAAATAATCTTCCACTTTGAAGTATCTTGATCCGCTTGTGTTCGTTCCTTGTTCATTTTATTAACAAATTACTAACAAATTAAATAATGCGCGTATTAAGATTGCCATTCTATTTTGTTTAAACTTTTTGGGAAAATATATTTCAGTATTTGCTTTTTAAAAATCTCTTCAAATACACATCTTAAACATGAATATTTTGAGTAATATTTCAAGATATAAATACTCAATATTAGCCCATAAAAAACCATCCCATATTCATAAGCATCCCATATCAACACCATTATCCATGAAATTGAATATACTATTATTTTTATTCCAATTGATGTATACTTCACAAGCGAATTTGAATCGCTACAATCTTTGAATTTATCATCTTTGTAATACTGGTTATTGCTTTGGTGAAAGCATGCCATCAAAAAGCCTATTATTTTCAACATTTCTAGTTACGTTTAAGAACCTATTATTTAGTACTTAATACTATATCTAAATATTTGAGAATGATTCATAAGATAACATATGTTCATTTAATTTTTTGCCTATTCTAATGTGGAAGATTATATGGTTGGGTTACGTGTCAATTACGAATTAATTTAATAAATTTTTTTAATTTTGCACTTTACAATTTTATCTTAAAATCTGATACATTCTTGTATCAATTGTCGTACCCATTTTTATTGGTTGTGAAATTGGGACTCTGAAAGGTTTAGTCAATCTTTTAAGTTATATTTTTAACTTACTTTCCTACAACGTTGTCATTCACTTCTCTTGGCCCCCAAACTCTTATTTGTCTAACAAGGTATATTAAATAATTCAAATAAACACACTTTACATACCTGACATGTGTATCTCTTCCAGTTTGATGATTTGCAAGTATTGCTATCTAAAATAAATAAGTGTGTTCATATTTTCTAAGATGTTTCTTACCTGAATGCAGAATGCAGAAATATAATTTTGAGAATCGCACATTGTCTTGATTTGTATAGGCCTTAAAAATAACAATTAATTGTTTGAATTACCTATTATTTACTTACATTGCATCTTTAAAAAAATTATCCGCGATTTCCCTTGGGGAGAGAGGAATTCTTACCCATCCATCTGGTTCTGTAAGTTGCATTTCTTTCAACTCCTCCAAATCGCTTTCTTGATTTCCAGACCTAATAGAAATAATTTGAGGAGTATAACTTTCATCTATTTTGTATGCAAGGTATAGATCAATTACGGAAATTTTTGTTTTTTTAGGAAATCTCAGCGTAATTGTGTGTGGGCTTTGGCCATCGCTTTGCCAAAATGTGCTTGAATTATTATCTCTCAACTGCTGTATTCCATTTCCTGGCTGAAATGTATTTTATTTTTTCAAGTATAAGTAAAAACATACTTTAGCAGAAGAAAGAGACCAGGATGCCAAGTCTCCTATTTCAATTAAGCTGGACATAAAATCATCACAAATTTGATTTGGGAGGCTTGGCATTCCAATACTTGACTCTAACAATGTAAGGTCCATTGATTTTATAGTTGAAAAAATCTTTTAAAAATCTGAGCATTAAGGCGCCTTGAATGTTTTATAAAATAATTGTCATGAAAATAACTGGAATAAATTATATTAAATCGAGGAAAAATTTTACAGACGAAAATAAGTAGAATAAAAAATTAAAATTTAAAACTATCAAAGTATTATTTTCATCTCATTTGGATGGTGAGGTGTTCCAAATTAAGTTGCAAGTATTTATCTACTAAACTCATTTCCACAATAATTTATCTGACAATTTTAGGATTAACTGATCATTGTATTTTGTGTGATGCTTTACAAATTAGCAATTCAACAGACAATGAATTAGTATCTGATGCAGGTGAAAGCAAATATAAGACGGGTTCTATCGAATTCTATTTATGTATTTTATTTAGCATAGCACTAATTTTTTTTGGAGGAATTTTATCAGGTTTAACGACGGGCTTAATGTCATTAGATAGCGTTCAATTACGCGTATTAATTGAAGCAGGGAACGAGCACGAAAAAAGGTGGGCAAGTATTGCCCTCGACCTTATAAAAAGACACCATCTATTATTGGTTACCCTATTACTTGCTAACTCTATCTGTATGGAAGCGCTTCCACTTTTTCTTGATAGAATAATCCCAAGCTGGGTTGCGGTCATTTGTTCAGTCACTGCAATCTTAATTTTTGGTGAAATACTACCACAAGCAATTTGTACAGGTAAACACCAACTTAGAATAGCAGCGAGTTGTGCAACCTTTGTTAGGTGCCTCATCATTTGTCTATTTGTTTTTTCATGGCCAATTAGTAAATTTCTGGATTATTTCATTGGGGAGAATGGTAAGACAAATAATTTCTACGCAAGGGGCCAACTCAAGGCATTAATAGCGTTACATCGAAGAACTGGTGAATTTGATAATGCCCCTATATCTCTACTTTCAGTCGTACCAAACATTATGGACGGACGAGTTGAAAAAAAAATTTATATTGAAGAGGTTCAAGTAAATGATTCAGGAAAGAATCAACATAATGATATTAAAGGAAAAATTCAAAGTTTTGAAAAAATGCATTTAAGCCCTTCATTTTTTCAAACATTATTGGATAGCAATGAAAGATTTATTATTGGCTCCCAAAAGCGAATAGAAAGTAAAAATCCGCTTGGATCTAAAACAATTGAAAATTGTGGATTAGCGAATGATGAAGTGACAATTATTCAAGGCGTACTAGATATGGCAAATAAGAGCCTTCTTGAACTTTCAGTCCCTTTAGATAAAGTATATATGCTACACATCGACTCAAAGCTAGATCACCTGCTTTTGGAAGACATACTAAGAGTAGGGCATTCTAGGATTCCCATTTATTCAGGAAATAGACACGATATTAAAGGATTGCTTTTAGTTAAGTCATTAATTACTATTGATCCAGACGACTCAATAACAATAAAGTCATTGTTTGACTCTAAAGCCTGTAATAGATATATTGTAGAACCAATTTTCACTGCCCCAGATACAAACCCCTATGATGCTCTAAATATGTTTCAGCAAGGTCGTTGCCATGTTGCTATTCTCACAAATTATGTTGATGAGTACACATATTCAACTAAGACAAATACACCCTTGCCAGAAAACTGTGAAATAATTGGGATTGCAACTCTTGAAGATATAATTGAAGAGATAATACAAGAGGAAATTATTGATGAATTTGATAAAAACCAACGTAATTCCGGCATAAAGAATAATCTAACATTTATTAATGAAAAAAATTCTATTAGGAGGAGCTCATCTTTTTTTAAGTTTGACAAGTCCATAAATGATTACTTGAATTATGGGTTCAAAATATCTAAAAAAAATTATAATTTCTACAAAGAACATTTTGTTTCTGCGCCTGACTTGTGGAATCCTATATATTATAGTAAATAATCTAAATTAAAATAGATCATCTAGAAAGTACCTATTTATAATCGATCCATTCTAGTTTATCAAGAGTTTCATTATTATAAAAGTCGGAGTTGGAAACGGATAAAAGTTCGTCCGGAACGAAACCTTTTAGATAACTATTATTAATCATGTTTTTTGTTGAATTATTCTCTGTTGTTCTTAGAATATCAAAACCTAACTCTGTTCCTTCTTCAGTCAATAAATTTAGTTTGAGTTCGAATAAATTAAATAAAAGGGGCGACGCGTGCAATAAAGGTTGTACATCAATTATAAGAATTGATAATTTGTCTTTATAGTTTGAGATATATACATCAAATGCAATACACATACTGTTAAAAATGTCGAATAATTCTGAAATCAATTCCTTTTTTGAATAAAGAAAAAATTCCATGATACAAGATTTAATATTAGTTCTCAATTTGAAATTTTCAGAAAGTTCTTTGTAATAGTAACATATATGCCTTTGGCTTATACCTAAAATTTTATATTCAGAATGTAGGCTACATCCCCCAATGAACACTCTAAATTCGAACATTTCATTTAGTGTTGGTATATACTCTCTAAGCAATAATACATTACTTATATTTCCTTCTTTCGCTCTATCAATGTCCTCAGATACTTTTGTAGATGCTTTTAAAAGAATAAATAATTCTTCTAAAGTTCTGCAACAAATACTTCTATTTGAATTGATCCAAGTTGCGTCTGTAGGAGCTGACCATGTAAATTTCGGTGAAAAACCCATGCTAAAAAACTCTGTATTTTCTCTTATCGATTTATTAATATCCTCTAGGCACTTCCTTGAGCTCTCTGATAAGGCTTCGTAATTTATGTCAAGGTCATCTGATTCGAAATACTCAAGTATTAATGAATCTGGAATGTTAAATAAAATCCCATGTATTGTAACTTTGGATTTGTAATTACTTAGCCTTTCATACCATTTTGATATTCCCATGTTACGTAATTTGTTTTTGTCCCAAAACTCATCATCTGCACCCCAAATAAAAAATATGAAATCCATTAATGAGTCTAAGTTAGGCATGAATAAATTTTCAAGGGCTTCATTTAAATGGAAATAATCAACATTTTTCTCGATAATTGAAATAGGATCGGTAATCTCAATATTATTTTCAACTATCAATTCTTCAATTAAAGAATATTCATTTTTTTCGTTTTGGCTATATTTAATTTCAATTGGAAATAATTGAATTATTTTATTTTTTTTATCAATCTTTAATTTTAACAACAGAAAAACGTGTTTTTTTAATGAAAATATTGAGTGATTAATCATCACATGCTCTTCATCTATGTTTATTCGTTCACAATTAACTATTCCACGTAATTCACCCGGAACATATTTATTGTCTAGCTTGTAGGTATCGTTCAAAAAAAATTCCAGTCTATAATCGTTAGACAATATGTATTTGAGAAATGATCGTGTATTTCCTAAAGAAAAGGCATTTTTAGTATGATTAGAGTCATATAAATGCATATTAATCAATCATGAAATGAACCAATGTAATTTTTAGGTCTACATTAAAAAAAAATTCCCAAGATTTACAAGATGAATTGCTGGCGCGTAAAAGTTTTATAGTCAAATTGTACCTTTTGAATAAAAAAAAAAAGTTATTAAAAAATGAACGACCCTGAGTTAATATGGAATAGTGTTAGCAATAATTTCTGCTCATTTAAAGTAAAGTAAGTTTTATTACAACAAAATAATCAATGAACTTTACTCTTTTCTTGTTTTATTTATTAGATGCGACAAAACCTCTTTTTGCAGAAACGAATATAATGTAACAGGGCTATGCAATCGTACATCATGCCCCTTGTCAAATTTACTATATGCAACAGTTATTGAACACGAAGGAGATTGCTATTTATATATGAAAACTGCTGAGAGAGCTCATACTCCTAGATATCTTTGGGAAAAAATTAAACTTAGTAACAATTTTTTGGTTGCAATCTCCCAAATAAATGATAATTTAAAGAATGTTTATCCCGAGCATCAAATACTAAAATGCAAACATAGGTTAACTAGAATTAGACAAACTCTCATTCGTGCAAGAAAGATGGCATTAACCGTAAGACCCAAGCTGTAGATGTTTATATGTCCTAC
>NW_667329.1:0-16513 GCF_000006425.1 Cryptosporidium hominis TU502
CCTATAATGCAATATTTTTTTTATCCACATAAATATTAACGCCGGTATCAAAAATAATGCATGTGGAAAATAATTTTTGTTGACAGCATGCACAAAATTTATGCAGATGCATGCAATACACGTGTTTTTTATTTAATACTTTTACATTTGGAACAAAAAACAGTTAAATTTTTTTTCCTTCTTTAAAAAATAATTAAGAAATTAATATAAATATATTAATAATAATAAATAATAATAAAAGTAATAGTAATAAATAATCATTATTATACGAAGAGAAACAGTTAAAGATAGCTTGGAATAATTCAATATTAAAAAAAAAGGCAACGAAAACAGAAAGAATTAATAATACGAATATTACTATTATTGCTGTAACTTTACAGATAAAACAAAACTATTACTAATATTATTTTTATTATTATTAAATTTTTTAAAAATTATTCAATAAATTGTGAATAAGAGAAATATCTTATGTGTATTCAATCATATTGATTATCTGAGTTAAATCAGAGCTTGGATTATATTAATAAAAAAAAATTTGTTGCAGTTAAAGTTTGTGGGAATAAAGAAAAATCGGGCTTGAATGAAAGAATAAAACAATAATTAACTTATATTTTTTTAATAATTAACAATACAAATAATATATATGTAATATATATATATATATATATATATATTATATATATTTATACATGTATATATGTATAAATATATATAAATAATTAAATAAAGATGAATAATCAAAATATTACTCCAAAAAAACACAAATATGTGAATGAAAATTCCAGTCAAATGTTGGATTATGAAAATGAATTGAATGGAAAATTAATATCTCCTCCATATACAAGCGATGAAAGTAGTCATTCAAATCATCAAAACAATGATCGACTTAATCATCAACATAATTTAAGACATATTAATAGTTATAGGGCTTCAATATCCACAAATAATACATTAAGCTCGCCAAGAAGCAGTGAAGTCATTGGTGAAATGATATATGATTCAGGTAACAATAGTGTCGATATTGGTAAGAATATGATGGGAGTGAATAAAGAAAACTACATTTTAATGAATCATGAAAATGAGAAAAATATTCCAAGTAATAGCAAATCATCAATTAGTCAAAATATCGATGACCTTGTCATACAAAGAATTAGTAGTAACAAAAGAAAGAGAATGAGAAGAATTCCATCATCTTCTAGAAATATATCATCTAAAATGGAAATGGAAATCAATCATCAAAAGAGTTTAATTAATATTAACAATGATGAACCAAACACAAGAAATTACAACCCAAGCTCATTTAAATTCACTTCCTTGATTGATACAAATTCTGAAGAATTTAATTCTATGCCTCACTCAATGCAGAAGAAAATATTACAAATGATTAGAAATAGACAATCAGCTCAAAAACATAGAGATAAACAAAAAATTGAAAGACAAAATTTAATACAAGAAAATATATCTCTAAGAGCAAAAATTGTTGAATTGACTAATGAATTACAAGAACTTAGAGCCAAACAATTTGCTATACTTGAACAAGAGGGAATGCTTTCACATATTAAAAATGGATATAGATTTACCAATTATAATATGAATACTCAACTAAGTAATATTAATGGAAATATTATCGCAAGTAAAAGAATTGATAACATTAATAATTGTGTTAACAATAGAAATAGTCTTGGAAATGAAGATACAGAAATCAATCATCACAATATTATTTGTAATGATAATTTACTCAATGAAAAAAGTAAGACTAAGATAGATAATATTGGAGTTAAAAATCAAGAAATTGATTGTGGATTTGATTTTGCTCCTGTTGATGAGTATTCAAATATTGGAATATGGAATTCCATATGTGATACTGGCCATGGTAATACTACTACCAATGGTAATCATCATTTAACTGCTAATAATAGTAATATTATAAGAAGTAACAACTTATGCAATCAATTAACAATACATCCTAATATTGATGTATTACCTTGGATAGGTAGTGTTGGTGTTGGAGGAGTTGTTACATGGAATAAACAAAATAATTTTGTCGAAGACATGCTTATAAGCAGTAAATGATTTTTGATTTATAGATTACCTGAATTTGAGTTTAAGAAAGAAAAAATAACATAGGAGAATTGAGATTCGGAACCAATGCTCATTTTCCTTCTTAATATGCAAGATCAGTTGATTGAATATATTTAATGTTTAAGCTTTACAATGCTAAAATATTACTACGTAATGTGGAAAAATTAAAAAAAAATCAATAAGCGGTGAGAGAAAATATTAATTTTGAATTGATAAATACTAAAGAAAAGAATATAATAAAGAAAATTTCCTCCTTTTTTTTAAAAAAAAAAGCTCTAAATGCAACTCAATTAGCACTGAAAAGAAGAAAAAATAATATTAATGTAAAGAATTTAATGTTTAATTTTCAAATTTTCATTCGGTTCAGAATTCATTATTGGTCGTTTAGGACCTTACCCCCACAAGATTTACAGTTTTACCTAATTAAAATATGAATTCTGAGAAAGAAATCAAACAAGATAATTCACAAAATGTGGCTAAAGATAGTGAAAGTGAAGAAGAACCAGTAAAAAGTTTGAGAATTGGAATAGACCATCCAGTATATGATGATGATGAAGAAATTAATATACAATGTGGAAGAATTGGTGAAATCGAAAATTTATCAAAATGCAAGAAACTAAGATCCCTGATGTTAATTTCAAATCATATAAGAAAAATCAAGAATCTGGATGAATTAATAAAATTGAAAACTTTAGAGCTTTACCAAAACAAAATTAAAAAAATTGAAAATTTAGAGAAATTGGTTAATTTGGAGGTTTTAGATTTGTCGTTTAATCGAATAAAAAAGCTAGAGAATCTTGAAAATCAAAATAAGCTTAAAAAGCTTTTTCTAACAAATAATAAGATTAAAACCATACAAGGATTAAATAATAATAAAGAATTAAAATTACTAGAAGTTGGAAGTAATGATATCAGAATTATTGAGAATATTGATCATTTAACTGAGCTGGAGGAACTTTGGCTTGGAAAAAATAAAATCACTACTTTAGATGATATCCCATTATTTCAAAATATCAAAATAATAAGTTTACAGAGTAACCGTATTGTAAATTGGTCAATTAACTTCTCAAAAAATGTGAATAATGTCCAAGAATTATATTTAAGTGATAATCAGTTAATTAGTCCAGATAAAGTCTACTTTGATTCTTTTCAGAATTTAAAAGTCTTAGATTTGGGTGGAAATAAAATTCAGAATTTGGAAGCTATATCCAAGATTGAATCTTTAGAAGAGCTTTGGATTAATGACAACGATATATGTGATATTAATCAGCTTGAACTTTTAAAAAACTTAAGAAATCTCCAAACTTTATATTTGGAAAGAAATCCTATTCAAAACCAGTTAGGGCCTGCATATAGACTAACTGTTATTAAAATTGTACCTTGGATTACTCAACTGGATGCAATACCAATTAATCGAAGTGGGGAAATTCATTTTATTCAATCTTCTTAAAAATTATTTATACTCAATAATTCAATTCAAAACTAAGTGAATATTAATTAAATTCTTCAAAATAAAAAAAACAAAAATGTTAAATTAAAAGTCTAATCAGTCTAAAATTATTAATTAAAAATTATCCTAAAATAAATATTTAAGAATCAACCATTTAATATTACTCAATCCTTATTCTTAATGCTTTATCTTCATCATTATCGTTATCATTATCATCATTATTTGTTATCATCATCATCACTATCACCATCACCATCATTCTATCTTATTACTGGAATATAAGAAATAATATTTCTTAAGTAAATATAGGAAATGAAAGAAAATTTCAATAAAAATTTCCTTCTTTTCCTTTTAATCTCAAGAAAAATCATATCCAAATACAGTTCTCTTTGGTTGAGCTGATGATCCTTTACTTTCACACCATTTAATAAAGTCTGGATTACTACCACATGTATATACATCATCAACATAACAGCATCCACATGATGTTGCTCCATCAGAAAAAGATATTACACCAATTGGATTTGGCCAATATAGTGGAGGATAGAAAGTTCCAAGCCAGCCAATAATAAAGTAAAATAAGAGTAAAATTCCTGATAAGATTCTAAAAGTCCACAATAATTTCTTTTCACGAAGACTTTTAATACGATTCTTGAAATATATTTTAATTTTGTTCTTTATTGGTATCTTTTCAGTTGGAATACGATCAATCAAAATGGTTAAATCTGTACGCCTTTTTATTCCATTTTCATCTACAATTAAACCAAGACTATCAGTAATTTCTCCTTGGATCTGTTCAATCTTCATTTGTTTAATTAAAGCATTTTTCTTTATACGTTGGTTTTTTCTCCATTGTTCAGCGATTTTGGCATTTCTTTTTTCAATCTTTCTTATTTTCTTCTCCTCAAGTTGACGATTAATCCATTCTTTATCTTGTTTCATAAAAAGTCGAAATAATGGAAGAGCTGCCATTCTATTGTATCTATCTAATCTATCCTCAGGAGAACAACCCTTACAAGCTTTCATTGTAGCGAATGTATAAAGTATACCAACTACAAAACCACCAATATGCGCCCATGGATTTGTTACACCTGTAAATGATAAAATCATACCAATAATAAGTGAAAATAAACTAAAAATGAACATAAACATTGGAGCAGGAAGATTATTCCAATTCTCAAAAGTATATGGAATTGAGGCTGCTGTAATTCCAAATAAACCACCAGAACTTCCAACAGTTAGTGAACAAGGAGATATTACTGCTACTGCTAGATTACCACCAACACCTGATAAGAAGAATAATAAGAAGAAACGTAAAATACCCCAATCTGGTTCAATCATATATCCTAATTGAGCTTGAGATATTACATTAAATCCAATATGTATAAATCCAGTATGCATCCACATTGCCCAAAACATACGAATCATTTCACCTTGTCTTAACTCATTAACAACTAAACCTCCAAGAGCACTTAAAGTTTTTGAACAAGGTCCAAGCATAGAGTTCATACTGAAAGATTCAACATATACACCACCACAATTACCATTATCCCATTTATTAAGACGATTGTAAATGAGAGATTGGAAGAAAACACCAACTAGAGCAAATGATGTTGTTAATACAACAAATATTCTTCCATGTATTGGATTAACCCATTTTCTAAATTTGGAAGCAATTTTTGTTTGAGAAATTGGGTCTAATTCACTAACATGATATGATTTATCAACTTTAATAGCATCTAATGGAAGTTCTTTTGCATAAGGTCCAACAGCAATATCAATTTGAGTTTCTTCTCCATAAAGCCATTTAAGATGTCCAGTAAGTCCATGTTCATCAAGTTTGAATGTATTACCATGCTCAAGACTGGTAGAACTTCTAAGCTTTTGCTGTTGGTTTTGGATTTCACCCATCTTTACCATTTGTACACTAGTTCTACCTACAACTTTGCCTTCATTTGCAAGTTCTTCATCATAATTAACAACTTGAGATTCCGATACTCTATGATTTGTTGTTGGTATTGTTAATCCATCTGGTCCTAATAAATTATTATTATTACCTAAAACTATTGGTACGCCTAATCCAGAAATGGCTCCTTGATTTCCATTATTTTCATCATTTTCTTCTGGTTCAATATTTACCATAGCTTCAACAATTGTTGCAAAGCCCTTCTTTTTTGAAATGGATCGTCTTAGATTATTCATTCCACTGGATTTATTAATATTTCCATTGGATGATGATCTTGTTTGAATAGAATTTGGAGCAGGAGCAGGAGTTGGAACAGGAGTTTGAGCTGAAGCTGGAACAGGAACTGGTACCGGTACTATAACTGGAGCTGAATTTTTATTATGTTTTGGAACAATCTTAGTATTTAAAATTGAGTTTCTCGGTCTTGTATCATTCGGATTTGGAATATCAACAACAACTTTATTCCCAGAAAAGGAATCACCTCTATTCAAGCTATTATTATGTTGATTACTAAATTGATCATTTCCAATTTTTCTCTCTTGAACCTCATCAGAAGGCATAATTACCTCCATTCCATTAATTACTTCGGTACCTCCTAATACAGCCCCTCCTGCTTTACTATAAAGAGAAGTTGAAGTCCTTTTTTCTCCTGGTTTATTTGAATGCGGAAATTCACTTTCTGTTAAATCTCTACCTCTTGATTGGAATTTCTTTGGAACAACATTCTTTCTCTCATCAGAACCGGCTGGAGGAACACTAAATAATCTTAATTCATCATTGGTTGGATGTCTTCTTTCATTTAAATCTTCATCTTTATTGTAGTCTGGTTGTAATCTTAAAGATTTTCTTGGAGAAGGTTGAGCTGAATTAACTTCTTTATCTGTTGAAATTTTTTTCACTAAAAGTGGAGCAGGAGTAGCATTACTGGTATTATATTTATTTTCTGTTGATCCTCCTGGTGTTTGTTTTGCCTTAGTTATTATTGGAAAGGAATTCTTAGTTGAATATTTTGATCCATTTTGATTTTTTGGAGAAACTTTCATTGGTTTATTCACTCCAAATAAATTATTGGCCTTTGAATCAACACCTAAATTACTTCCACTTAATGATGAATTTCTTTTAAATGATGAAGATCTTTGTGGTGATAAGGGAGTTATACTTGACCTTGGAGAAGAACCTGATCCACCACTAAATTTTGGCATTGGAGCACGTGATCCTCCTCCACTAGTACCAGCGCCAAATATAGGTGATCCTGGTGATGTTGGAGATCCTGATGTACCACCACCTGGGATTGTTTTTACTATGGGTCTTTTTCCTCCATCTTTGAAAACAAAATCCGACATATCCATTTTATCTTTTCCTAATAATTATATTTTTTTTTCTTTATTTATATTAACTAGTAGAAGAGGGTTTATTTTTGTGAGAAGGGGATTAATATTATATTAACAATTAATCTCAGGGAGTTTGAATAGATATAAAAACTTTTCCCCCAAGTAAATATATTTATATTTTAATATATTCTTTTCAAATTATATTAATCCTTTAATTTCTCTTTCTTTCTTGCTATTGCTATTATTTATTAATATCCTCAAATATAAATAAATATTCTTCTTAATACTATTTGATATTGATCTTGAATGAATTCTCCTTACAATCTTTTCTTTGTTCACTTCTAATTCGTTAATTCAATTTGAATCTTCCGTAATATTTAAATATTAATATTCAATTGTTTTCAGTAATTAAATCTTATAAATCATTGATTTCTAGCTAGTTATTTTATTCTGTACTCTCCAAACCCAAAAAAAACTACTTAACTTGGTCCTAACTTTATTAAATTAAATTTCCAAATCCTCTAGGTAGCACTATTCAAAAATATTTGTATTCAAAAAAGGAAATTTTCTGATTTACTTGTACATTACATTAAAATATGTAGTCCCCTAATCACATATATATACTTATATTTATCAACTTTTTTCCCCCCTCCTCTTTTTAAAATTATTTGTTTAATATTGGTTACACTTTTACAATTATAAGAAGATTAAGGAAAAAAAATCCAATAAATTACTGTAAACCCATTTATTGACTTTTTTACCCCCACCCTGCATTCCTGCTTCACTTACACACAAAAAGTCTTTAATAGACGGATGAATTTTTGGCGGGAAATCTGCAATTTTTTTGCATGCTACTAAAAGGCGGGTTGTGGGGGAGGTATAATGAAAATTTAAAAAAAAAAAATAAAAAAAAATTAGAAGATTGATAAATAACTTCTTATTTGCATTGATATATTTATGATATGATTATCATCAAAAAAAATATTTAGTAAACATAAAGAGTAGGAAAAACTAATATTCTAATCTTTCTTATCATAATTAATCAAATAATTCACTTTGTGACTTTCACCCAGAAATTTTTTGAGATTATAAAGAATTTCCCGCCAAAAGTGGGAATAGAGTTATAATAGAAAAATAATAGTGGAATAATTAATTATAAACATTATTATTTGATGAGATACTATTAGATTGTTGAGAAGTTAAGATTCTGGAGTTATTTTCCTGGGAGTTTATATTGAGATTAGTTTGGATGGAATTTAAATCTTCGTTTTCTTGTAGTTGTTTTGCTTTATTTTTAATTCTCTCTTTTAAATCATTAATATCTTGAATTTTTAGTTCAATCAGAGTTCCTGGTCGAGTAAGCATATTTAGATTTTTTGAAATTTGTTACTTTGTTTCTTTTCTTTTTTTCAATTTGCGTTATTTGCGATGTACGATCTACCCCTTTTTAACTTAGCTAATAATAACAATAGGACTTTTTTGGACTAGAAAGCTTACTCAAAGTGGTTTATATTGATTTAATTTAATCCAATTATACTTTATTAAATAGATTTTGATTGAATAGTGGTTTCAATGGAATCTACTCGAAGAAATTAATACTTGGAATTCAAAGCTAAAAATAACCAGAAACTTGCTTACTTAATCACTTATTTTCCTAATAACTCTTTATAAATTGTTTTCAAAAGCTCTATTCTATGCAATTCTATTCCTTTGTTAAAAAGAAAATATAATATTCTAACTTAAATTGGCGCCAAATTTTATTAATCCCAAGTTATTTTTTTTTCTTTTTCATGGAAATAATTATTTTTAAATGGTAATTGAATGAAGTGGCGCCTACCCCACGTATTAAAAACGTCAATTAGAATTTGCCTGAATTAAATAGAAAAAAAATTATTTCGGTAGAATAATTAAAATTCTAGAGAAAAATGCTATTGGATATGAATATTAAAACGAGATGTTAAATCTAATGTTTAATGTCTATCACCTAAAGCATTTCTAATCCTATTTCTGCTCTCCTCGTTAGAGTTTGTTGTAGTAGGTATGTTAGAAACAGGAGCTGGATGATTATTAACTCCGAGTGTAATAACACCTTTAGAGTCAATAGAAATAGAGAGACTCTCTGGTGTTTGGCCTGACAAAGCAATATTAATCATTTCAGGGTTGATTGAGGTATTCTTAAGATTCAATAATTCGGATTGAGTCGTAATTTGTTGCCCTTGGTTTTGTATTGAATTCAAATTTGTGGATACCAACACATTTCCTGGAGTTGAATTGTTTGGTATTGTATTATCTAATCCATTACCAACTACGTTTCCATTCATGGTACCATTATTAGAATTTGTAATTTCTGTAATCTGTGCTTGTTGAGGAGTTACAGGATTTGAATGTTGAGTATTAAAATAGTTTGTTCCACATTGACATGACGGAAATTGTTGTTGCATTGGACATGTACAGCAAGAACAAAACATATTACCTTGATTCATCATTCCTGTTCCTGTTCTTCTTGAGAAATCACAAATACAACAATGTTGAAGTCTTTGGCAGAACAAACATCCTGAAATGTTTGACTGGTTGTCAAAGTAGTAATTCTGATTATTATTTAATGATGATGGTGTCATACAACCGCATCCTTGCTGTTGTATCATCCTCATCATTCTACTATTTGAACTTTGAGGTAATGCTGGTAATAATCTATCTTGTTTTCCGCATTGACATGTAATTTGATTTGCATTATTTGAATATGACATTTTGCTCTTATTTAAAACAAATATTATACTTGAAGTTATAATTTAGCTCTAATGTTTTTTTTCTTTTTGAACTTTATTATTTTTATCACCTTAGCTCTATTAACTTTGTCCAAATCCTCTTTTTTTTTACTTATTTTCGAGCACGAGCTTTGTAAATTTCTTTATAAGATTTTCATATTTCCCCTCTTTTCCCACTAAATTATTTACTTAAAAATATATGAATATATATATATATATGTATATATTTACGCCATCTACTTATTTAAAAAGTCTTCAAACTTAACTTAATCGACCTCAACTATTTCATAACAATTCTAATCTTTCAAAATCCGACTTAAAACCATTCTTTTCCCTTTTACAAATTTTCGCCATTTATTTCTGACTAGTCCTCTTTTACTTAATTATAATTAACTCCAATTTTCCCGCCCAAACATGTTTACTTTATTTCGAGTAAATAGTTTGCTACATGCAATCTATTTAATCTTTTTTCTTTCTTTTTTTTGGTAATTAAGAAAATCAATCACTTGTAAATATTTCCCGCCAATTTTTCCCATAACAATCCAACAGAATATAAAGGAATCAGAGATGTCATTATATGACGTTTCGATCAGTTAATATTGAAATAAAATGACTAGAAAAATTGCAATTACTTTAATTATAGTAATCTATAATAATTCAGTTTAAAATCTTAAAAAGAAGTCATATAGAAACAATAAATCCTAATTTCAAGTATATAATTAATATAATAGTGTTTTCAATTACGTGATCTACTTAACAACAATATAAATAGTACTACTAGTAATCCAACAGCCAGTCCAGAAGATGTACCTAAAATGATATTAAACTTGTTGTCAGATGAGATTGTACAATTTCTACCATAAAATCCTTCTGCACATTTACAATAATATCCATCGTTGCCTATATTAAAACATTCACCACTATTCTGGCATATTGGTTCTATCTGAGTATCACAAATTCCCTCGCATCCTGAACATTCCACAACCTGTCTTAACTGATTAGATGACGGACATGCAGTACCTCCATTCATTGCCTCCCTCACAACTACTCTATATCTTGATTTGGTTCCCTCGCATAAAAACTTTGAGCAATCAGTCCAAGGAGACCAAAAAGAGAGAACACAATCGACTGGGCATGGAGAAGAATTACATGAAGATTTTTCTTTAAGTAAAGAATCACAACCAGGAGCAGAATGGGTCAATTCTCTTGTCCTGATTGTAAACCCTCCGTCACAAGAAGCTGAGCAAGGAGACCAACTTCCCCAATCAGTGAATCCGCATGGCAAACACTCCACATCCGAATTACAAGCAGAAATCTGAGAAGTTATAGTACATTCTAATCCTCCTGCCATAACCTCATTTAATGGATATCTCCATCTATAAGTTGTTCCACCATTGCAAGTACTTGTACAAGGAAGCCAAGATGACCATTGAGAATACTCACAATCCAATGTAGATATTGCAAATCTTGTAGTTGAATATACTCCTGCTTCATTTGGATAAATTAATCCTACTGAGTCTGGTTTATATGAGTGCACTCCACAATGAAATATGGTTCCCAATGACCATAATGACTCTCTTACAAAAACGTCAACTCCGAACTTTTTGTTAATCAATATCGACTATAAAGATGAGAGAAGAAAAAATATTAAAAAAGTTAATCAATTTTGAAATGTTAAAACTCTTATTAAGATAATTTTCTAAGCCTATCATGCTTCTTCCTTTTTCTTCCTCCCTCTCTCCCTACCTCATAATAAATAGGCTTATTATCTTAATAATCATAAGTAAACTTACATTGAAAGGTTGACCTGGATTATCAAAATCAAAAGGATAATCTCCACTAACTGTATAACTTGTCCCACTTAATAATACACTCGAACTTAAACAATATGAATTACTTGACAAAGTTGCAAAAAATCCATTCATTCTATAATAAAACTGACTCTGATCGCTTGTAAATACTGCTACCGTACCTCCCCATCCGTATCTTTTATCATTAACTGGGTACATACTTGCTGAATGTACATGTATTTCTAGTTCTTCTGGCCAAGATTTATAATGTTTTGGAATTCTATCACCATTTGGTACTCCAGATTTCTCATCAATTCCGGTGCTATTTACATAATACAAATTTTTATCATCAAAATAGTATCTTTGTTGAAATTCGTCCCAGAAATAAGTCCTTCTATAAGGATCTGCCAAAGGAACATTTCTTGTAATTTTATATTTACTAAAGTTATTTTGTCCATTACCAAAAGTTAATTTATTCACATTTGAATACACTATGCTATGACAAGGATAATATGGTCCACTTCCTGAAATATAAAAGTAAAACCCTCCTGGCCATCTTAATTTCTCAACTACCAAGTCAAGATCCATCAATTTTGGCTTATATGGAAATGGAAAGTAAGCATAAGATCTAGCCCATCTCTCTTCTGCAGTATATCCTGTAGATTCCACATCTACTGTTTGTGCTGCAAAATTTATAATCAACTTACAGTGGTATAAATCACCATTCTGAATTGTTACCAAAGTTTCTTTATCATTTTCTGCGTTAAATTTACCCACAATCCTAAAAGATACTCCAGAATACCAAGGTAGCTTATTTGAACTAAATGTATATACTAACCCTTCACTGGTAATATCTTTCCATGCTTTTGTCCAACTAAAACTTGGTGGTAAAGAATTTATTTCTAAAATATTAAATATAAGAATATGTATTAATATAAAATACAAAATTCTTTTCATTTTCATAAACTTTAAATCATATTGTCTAAATTCTAACATTTTTCTTTTCAACTTTGTTTTGATTACATTGAATTAAAACCTTTTATTGGTGTTTTGAAACTAATTAAAATTAATTCTTCTGTCCACTCATTAATTATTCAATCCTTATTTATAACCAATACTTTTACTTAATTTAAAAGAATATAGCAAATTTGATATTATTCAGCAATCTTTAAAAAATATTATAATTTTATTAATAATATAATTTTAAATTTAATACTTTTTTCTGTGTGTGTAATTTATCCTATTATCAACTCCTTTTCCCATGTTCAATTTAGATTAATATTTATTTCAATATTAAACAGCAGGTAATAGGTACCATTTCAGCCCGCCAAAGCATGCCCCACTTATTTCCAATACTATTATCAATGCTGTATATGTAATATAAATAATATAATAAGAATAAATATAAATATGATCCATGTAATAATATATTAGATAAATTTTAATTTATCTATAATTTACCATCATTTTAGTTAAATTAATAATTTATTAGAATTTGTGAAGGATAGTAAATATTAATCCATCGAAATAAGCTTTATGTCTTTAATTACAATTGTCCAGAATTAAGGTTTAATAAAGAATTCATGCTCAATGTTGTCTTGCCATATTATTAATGGCATAATATTAATTGGTTTATTATTTTTTTTAAGATTTGATAACATAAGTTCACAAATTGCAGATTTTCGTCTGCCTGAAACTCGTTTATGCACCAATCCATATACGTAAGTTTGACGTAATTTTTTCAAAAAAAAATAACTTTATTTGATTATTTGTTTATATTTTAAAAATAAATTTATAGTTTTGGATTTGCAATAGAACAAGATACTGATATTCAATTAATAGATGATGATGTTTGGCCTTTAAATCAAGTTCTCTCTGCCGGTGGTAGTATTTCTGACGATGGATTCCAAATATTGTTTGCAACCGCAAAAAAAAATTCTTATGAATTGATCATTTCAGTTTATCCATTGCTCACTACAGTAGTAAGAGAATGTACTTATGAAGGAAAAGTTGTAAGAAGGCTTAAATCCGTAGTAGACCATTCCCCAAGATTTGAAAAATGGCCATTCTTTGATAAGTGGGTTATTAGCTTTCAAAGACAAGAATATGGAATTTCAATTTCTTTTAACCAAGGTTATACTGAATCTTTATTTTGGAAAAGATGTCTAAATGAACCAATAGTCAGCGTTAAGGTAGAATCAAAAGATGCCTATCTTTCAGCTGACCAAGTTGATTGTATCGTATCAGAATGGAGTTCTTGGTCCCAATGTAGTTCAAGTTGTCAGATAGGTACTAGATCAAGAACTAGATTAATATTAAGACCAGCTTCTTTTGAAGGTACCACATGTCCAAACTTGATAGAAAATGAAGGATGCAACACTAGCATATCTTGTGAAGATTGTGCCTATTCTTCTTGGTCTTCTTGGAGTGAATGTAGTGTTACTTGCCAAGGTGGATTTCGTTCTCGAACTAGAAAGTTGATTTGGAAATCTGATATTAAAGGGAGATGTGAAGATAATGAATCAGATATAGAATCTTGTAATGAACAAAGTTGTCCAGTAAATTGTAGACTCTCAAGCTGGACTGCATGGAGTATATGCTCTTCTACTTGTGGTACAGGTAATAAGATGAGATATAGAATTATTTTAGCTCAATCAGATCTTGGTGGAGTACAGTGTCCGACAGAAAAGGAAATTACTGAGCGTGCTTCATGTCAACTTCAAGAATGCGAAAAATCTTGTTCAACTGGAGAAATTTGCAAAAATGGTGGGACTTGTATTGATATCCCTAATAGCGGTTTTTCTTGTGAATGTGCTGAAGATTATTTTGGTAAATTTTGTGAACACAAGAAATACAGCTGGTGGGTTTATTTTGTTGTTTGCATTGCTACACAAATTATTATTGGAGCAATTGTAAAGAGTACATTCCTTTCAAGACCTGCACCAATTACTGAAACACCAGTTACTTATAACCAAGAATATGCTTTCAATGATTATCCGACAGCATTTGATCAAAATACTGACATTTCTGGTGTTTTTTAATATATACAATGATCAAACTCTTCCAACCCTAATTTTTTAACAATTAATAAATCAATTTATATATATATATATATACAATATAAATATAAGTAATCCATTTTAATTTTTTTTCCGGAAATGGCTTTCCCTTGCATGACTTTTGGGGTGCAATTTCCATAATATTAATTTTTATGTGGTCAGGCGCCACTGAATGCCGGTATAGGACAAATAACTAATAAATATAATGAAATTATTAAAGTAAAAATAATAAAAAATTTGATTTATAAAAACCCCAAAAAAAAATCCCACAAATTAGCAAATAAGAGTTTAATAATACAATATAAATATTAATTTAAAAAAATCAAGTTTGGAAAACAAACCTAATATGTATATTAGAAGTGAATCAGAAGAAGAATTAAAGCATGGGGAAGAAATTGATGAAGTTGGTTGTTTATTAATATTTGATGAAACATATAAATCTGTTATTGATTCCTTTCCATTGAATGAAGGAAAGAATTATGTATGTGGATCAACAAGATCAGTTTTTGAACCAATTAATGAAAAATCTAAAAAGAGAGCAAAGAATACAAAATTCAAGGGTAATAGTAAAATTAACAATGAAGATTATCATGCAATAATATATGTTGAACATGGTGAATTTTTCGTTGAAGATAATAACAGCGATATTGGTACATTCCGAAAAAATTTGAAATATAAAATTAAACCAAATTGTAAATATGAATTAATTCCAGGGGAGGATTTATATTTTGGTAATTTAAAAACTAAATTAATAAGGTATGATTCTATGGATTCAATTGAGACACCAAGATGGAAAAGGCATAATATTGAAAATAATGATAATAATAATCATCAAATACAGTTAGAGAATATTGAAGAAAGTCCAAAAACTAATCATATAGAAGATATCGATTTTAATAAAAGTAAAAAGAAATCTTTAGGAAATGAATCAACATCAACATTAAATGATGATATTGAAAATGATTCTTTACTTTCAAATAGGCCAAAAAGGAAATCTCCTAAATGTATTAAAGATGAAAAGATGAATAACTTACCATTGTTAAAAAGTAACAATACAGATAAAGTAATATTATTATGGACTGGATGTACCCCAACAAGTAAAGATATAGAGTTAATTAAGAGAGCAAATATAACTTCAATAGATTCTGAAGATCTTGAATTTATGTCTGATCAAGTTACACATGTAGTATCATCTTCAATAAAGAGAACATTGAAATTTTTGTGGGCAATATCAAAAGGTCTTCCCATAATATCTCCATCTACATTAAGAAATATATTAAACTCGAATAGAAATAAAGATTTGAGTTATAATGAATTTAATCATTTATGTATGAATCAATTACTTTCTGATTTGGAAGGTGAAAAGAAGTTTGGTTTTTCTCTTAAGAATTCTATTTGTAAAGCACAAAATAATATTCCAATATTCAATAATTATAAGTTTGTTATTTCCCCAAATATAAAAGTTCCTTCCATTAGTGAAATCTCATGGTTATTAAAGTCAAGTAATGCTGAAATTATTCAATTAGAAAAAGCTAATAAAATTCAAGACAAATCTAATTTAATATTTATTGGTACTTTATTGGATTCTAATAAATTATTTAAGTAAGTTTAATTTAAAAAATAAATTTATATTTTAACTCTAAATTTTAGAAACCAAAAAATTTATTCAATTGATTTTATTTTTGACTCCATAATTAAACAAGAAATCGACATTAGTAAAAATATTATCAAAATAGAATAAAAATTGTATCTTTATTATTTTATCGACTATTTATAATATTTACCACTTAAATTTGAATAAATTGTCATTTTTCTTCTTACATGCATACATGCCTACATGTATTTTCGTCATTTTTCTACTTTTTTTTAAGAAATTTTCCATTTACATATTACCTCTTTTCCCGCCACCCCCATACCGGTATACACATAATTATTAATTTGTTTTTAATGTGGATGAAATTAATATGCATGCATGCATGTAAAATGTTGAAAATGACGTGTATATATACATACAATAAAAATGTGTAGATAAATATTTTTTTCTTCTAAAGCATTGAATAACTATAATAA
>NW_667333.1:0-16757 GCF_000006425.1 Cryptosporidium hominis TU502
TAATATTATTCAATAAATCAGATCTAATTACTTCACGAAGCATTTCATATATTAAAGATGAATTAGAGCGTAGCATGTAAGTTTCTAATAAGATGATTTTAAACTTTGACAAATGCAGAGAGCGATTGTTTAACGTCCGATATTGCAACTCAGATCACGTTTTATCCGATCTAATAGACAATAACAAGCCATTTAGTTTTGAAAATTTACACAATATAAATTTTCAATTTATGAAACTCAGCATTAAGTATTCATATGATGAATTCAAATCTAAAATTGATTCATTTCTCTAATAAATTTTTTTTTGCAAAATTTAAGTTTCCATTTATTTTTATATTTCCGATTTTTTTTCTTTTTTTTTTTTTAGCAGCGCTAAATATTCTGAAGTCTTTTGCTTCACTAAATGGATTGGGAAACAGATAAATTATATATAAAACTATCTGAAAGCTCAAACAAATATGGAATAGGGTCACAGATTATAAAGTCCTTCCATGAATATGGAATTACTCGATCAGAAGAAAATAATCCTACAAATTATTTAATTGAAGGTTATTCCCAAGAGACTTTTTACAATAATTTGATTCCGCACTGCAATATTTATCCCAAATTTGAATACGAATCCCACTTAGACAAAATAAGGAGGATAAAAACATCCAAAAATTTAGGAATTTCATTAAGTAACAAAAAGCCGTTGGTAATAATATTTTTTGTTTCAATTGATGTATATGACAAAATAACCAGTTTAAATAAGCTTAATATTAAAGATTATTTTGGGCACATTGTCATTGACTTGTTATTTTTTCAAGCTAAAAAGTTTGCTTCAATCATGGGGGCACGTTGCGTAGTTGTTTGGATAGGTATAAGAGATTGTTTGTCTCAGGAGTCATTGTTTAGCAAGGAAATTATAGAATTACAATCTAATATTGGAACTGAAGACAATAATAATAGGCAAAAACAAAAGTTTATTGACAGATCATGCTTAGATAAATGCATAACAAATTTGTTGGTCAATTATTCAATTGATAGTTTTGAGGCGAAAAATGAATTTGAGGCAAGCCAATATTTGTTAAGTATTATTTCAGGTTTACATGAAGTCCAAAAAAGGCCTATTTCCTCAAAGTACAAGCCAAAAAATACATCAGGAACAAATAGTAATCCATGGATTACTCAAATTATGCAGATACCTGGACTCTCTGATGACTCTGCAAGAGGAATAGAAAATGCTTTCAAAACCCCAAAAGAATTAATTAGGTTTATAACAGACAATATAGCTAGGCAGGGATTAATTTCAAGCAAGCCAAGTTTGTTCTTTGAGAGTTTATATGGACATTCCAGCACATTGGACATTGAAAATTCTTCTTGGTTCAATGAGCTTGCCAATATTTCATATTTTTGCTCCAAGGGTTTCTGCATCCGTAAAATTGGTAAGGCAAGGGCCAGGAAGTTGGTTATTTTATATGGAAATTTATCATTTCCATCAAAAATGATTGGGGACCAAATTTATTAACTTAATATTATGAATTTTTTAATAATATATATTTTAAAATATTATATTAATGATTGTTTTCCGGCAGAATAGATTTAATTTGACAAGTTCCTTTTTTTTCAAGACAGAGCAAAAGTATTTTTTTAAATTTGTCGTACAAGCATTCATAGAATAACACTAGTCCATTATTTTACATATAAAACTGAGAGTTTTTCCAACGAATAATTAATAGAATTAATTCAATTAACTGTTGGATGCTTTTTTATGTTCAGATTTTGTGCCAGAATTTAAATTTCACTAAATGAATAAAATATAATTTGCTCTAAAATGCCAGAATAATTATGGAAATTTGTGACTCCGATAATATTTGCCGGAAAAAATGAAACATAGGGTTCTAAGGTTTTAGGTTGACCCAAATGAAAACCGTAGACCAAAACCTCAAAAACTGGTTATTTGGTGTTTGATAGAAAAATTGTTTGAAAAGACCGAACAAAAAAATGGACTATAATGAAGATAAGAACATCAATAGATGAATATATGATAGTAGCCTATTTAGTATGAATTCTTTGCTAATTTTGATACTAATCAAGATACTACTGTATTTATGTTAGAATTTTATTTAATGTTTGTGTTCGGAATCACAACACTTATTAGAACAATCTGGCTCTCCCTTGGGCTCTTCATCATCTTCATCATCAGGAACGTCATCTTCATCATCAGGAACGTCATCTTCATCAAAATTCATATCCCCCATACCACTCATATCACCAAGTTGGCTCAAGTCAAATCCACCCATTCCACCCATTCCACCCATTCCACCCATTCCACCCATCATCCCATCCATTCCGCCGAACATGTCAAACTTGCTAGACGGGTTTTCCTCTTCATCAGTATCTATCCATCTATTCCAGTCACATTTAAGCCAGTTCTTTGTTTTCGAGGAATCTTTTACAATAGAACTCCAACGTTCCTCTTCTTTTTTTGTTATCATAAAGTGGAGAGATCTAGTAACTTGATACCTACTTTCCTCCTTATTAATAGGCTTCAAAAAATCTAGTTTAAATTCATATTCATTATTTTCTACATTGGCATGGAACTTCAAGTATTGCTCTTCCAACTCAACTTTATAATCCTTGAGATCAGGCAAGTCAACCGTGACAAAAAGTGCCTTTTTAGTTTGTGCCCACAAAACTGTTGGAAATAGCATATTATAAAACGATGGTTTAACAGTACTTATTCTCCGAATAATAAGAAGTAACTTGACCGTTAGTGTTACTTTGACAAATAAATGAGACGGGGGTCACTTTCCATTAGTGCGGCAATATGGGGGGTTCTTAAATTGATCCAAATTCAGTTCAAGGGTAAGGAAATCAATAAAATTATAAAAAATTGTATATAGATTAAATAAGCGATATACCAATGGAATTTTTCCCAATTATTATGAAATTATTGTATTTACGAAAAATCTATTATTGGTACCATTGCCTTATTATATTACTTCTATTTGCACAATAAACTTGTGCAAAAAACCGCCAAAACATGCCGCTCTGAGATTTATTGGGGAGAATCGTTTTAGGCATGTACCTAATAGGATCTAATTGATCGGAATAATTATAATATTATTTAGAAGAGCTGATAAGAACACAATTTTATTCCATAAAATACAAATGTTTAAATAGTAACTATATAATAGAGAAGTGTACCAGCTTTATGAGAAATCCTTGATATGAGCTAGTAGATTCAGAGTTGAGCAATCAATTTGATATATTTATAGGGTAATTCGCGTTTTCATACCTTTATTTTACCTAATTCTTGCATATGGAAAGAGTTACTATATATATTAATACAATTTTTATCACTACTCAAAAGTTCATTTAAGCTAATTTCTGCTTTAACAAAGTTAAAATCAAACGTTACAATATTAATATAGCTAAATAACGGATATGAATTCCTATACTGCATTTTGTATGATGGCACTTGTTAGTGGTTCAAATGGTATTATAAGTCTAATTATGGGCGGCTTATACTTTTTTAAAATTTTGCTTTTAGAGTTGCCATCAGAACACAATATTGCTGACTCTGTAGCGTTACTATTAACAGGCACATGCTATATGGGGTTATTCATCTATTGTATTATCCAGATTTTCAAAAAAAAAATTTGGGCAACAACTAACTTTTCTTCAGTTGAAATGAGACCTTTATTGAACAATTGAAATTATAAAAAAAATTTTACTCGGTTAAATTAGTATTTTATTGAAAGGCTGAGTTTTTAAAGAATGTGAGAAAATAATTGGGACAAGTATAAAAAGTACAGCAAAAAGAAAAAAGAAAATTATATGTCTAGAATATTTGTAAATTAGTGAATTAGGATAAGCATTTATTCACAGCGTTAATGATTGTAGAATAATTTTGTTTTTTTCGTTTATTTGAGTTCATATCGATTAGTTTTTCTTTCCGCCTTTGATGTAGAATTTTATCTGCAGTTAAATTTTAGTAACCGGCAAAATTTTGTGAAAAGTTAAAATAACCACCCAAAATAATGAAATAAATGTTTTCTAATAATCATTTTTTAATTTTACTCTTTTTGTGAGTAATATGCGCACTTCATAAATATGCTTCCAAGAGAAACAAATTGTTTTAATGATGAAAACAACTCTGCCTCCTTAATTAACAGTTCCAGAACTGAGCAAAAATTGAATATCAACGATAAAAATATAATAGATTCAAAACATTTAGATAAAATAGAAGGCAAACAAAGACGTGAGTTAATGTTAAGTATTAATACTCGAAAGGAGCCTTCTATCGATCAATTATTGTCTAGCGACCAAGCCTATTCAAGAAACCAGTCTGAATTTGAAAGACTAAGTTTTATTTGTCTAAAGCCAGAACCTTCATCAATATCTTCCATTTCTAAAGAGATGAGGAGGCTATGCTCTATTTTGACTTTTTTATTTGATTCGAAAAATAGTGGTTGCTTAGAGTTTACAGAGGAACAATTTAGGTGGCACTGGATCAATATTTTGAAATGCACCACTATAGAGGAGTTTAGCCCATACCAGGTTATTCTAGCCCCATTTGAAACCAACAATTTGAATTTAGTAGCTATGGAAAAAGTTATTTGCGACCTCAATGCATTTTATAAATTAAAATTACATGAAAAGGAAAACAAGACTTTAAGAAGTGTATCTAAAAGGGGATGTAAGAAAAAAAACGACACAGTTACATCTGTAAAGTTTGATCAAGTATTAGCTAACATTAATGATAGTATAAATCTGGGAGAATTGAACAGAACAAGAGACGAGATTTATGAAAGCTCAAAAAGATCTTCATGCGAATCCTCTTCCAAGAAAAAATTGAGTAAACCTAGTAGGAAATCTATATCTAAAGAAAATGCAGCAAGAATACTACGAATGTGTTTGGCTTCTGGGGCTTCAGAGGCAAGCGAAAGAAAGAACAGCATTAAGGAAAATAACAGCAACGAACTTTCTAATAAATTTTCAGATATATGTGAATCAAGTTATCTGGATAATAATAAAGAATTAGAAAGCGACAAATTTCAGGTGAATGCTGGATGTGGAGCCAAATCAGGTATTGGCGAAAAGGATTGTATAATTAATAGCAAAGTAGATACTTCAGCACATCTTCCACTAGATAATGGGACTTGAGCCCATTAATTTATCTGTTCAGAATTCTTAATTTGTGATTCAATTTAGAGGAATAGTTTAAGCGATGTTGTTTCAAAAATTCTATAGAAATTATCTAGGCGTTTATATGCCAGAATATTTTGAGAGAACGCACTAAGACTTTTTATAGCTGCAAAAGGTAAAAATATTTTTTAGATTTCTTCCAAACGGGTAAATGAATTCAGCTTCCAGAATACGTTTAAATATGCGATTAAAAACAAATTGAACCTTATGACCCAATATTTGTAATACCTAAGATCATGCTTGTAGTTTAAGAAGGTTCTGTACTATACCAAGAGAAAAATGATAATTAACAAAAAATTAAAGTCGTCTATTCTAACAGTACAGAATATAGGAATGCTATTTTAGATCTAAAACGCGAATTTTGAATGATAGTAAGTAGTTTTGCGCGAAAAGTTGAACAATTTAGTCTGACAGTTCGTAAATAGGTTCATATTGTTATTTCAACGCGCTTTATTGCATCTGCAACTTTTCGTTTAGCTCTACTTTTTTTTGTAGACAAATTTGATGGATCCATTATTTTTATTGTTGGTTGCGTTTGGGAACTATTTTCATTTTTAAGATTTTCTGAAATACCATCTACATAAGATTTATTCTTATTTTTTGCATTGCATTCAGGACTTTTTGTTGCGAAATCTGTTTTATTTTTTCTCGTATTCTTATTTGAATTGTTAGAACGCGTATTTGATGCTATCTTGACGCCAACATCTTCGAGTGTCAGTTGGTTTGCATCATTTTTGATTAGTTTCTCTTGTATATATAGTTGTTTTAGCTCTTTATGCCTTTGGTTAATAATTTTTCTTTCTGTCAAACACTCTCTTCTCGATTTTCTATTATTGAACCAAAAGTTTAAGGTTTTATTAATTAAGTCCATTTGGAGACTAGAGCTACAAATAGAAAAACGAATAATTTTGTCAATGTCTGTTAGGTTTGTCAAATCAAATGATTCACAGCTTTTTCCATTATTGTATTTATCGCAGATTTGTATCCATGCAAATTCTTTAATTTCTTTCCAGTCATTTTTAAGATATAGCCAGCACATACGGCCTTCCCCAGAGCCCATCATTTGAGTAGAAATTCCATGAATTCTTTTTGCTTTAATATCAAGTGTCTCAACTAAGTCCTTTCTAAATGAAACATAACAGTACGTAGTCCTACTCACATTGAACAGATCAACAAATCTTTTAATCATCCAAATTGGCATTGCAGCGTCAAAAGAGTAAATGTGAGTAACTGGTTCAAAAGTTTCTAAAATAGTCGCGTCGCCTTTAAAGAATCCAATACTGTTATTCTTATTTACTTTCGAATCTGTAAAGTCTGAAGAAATATTAGAATTCTCAATATTAGAATTTTCATATGAGTTCTTTCTAGATTCCAAAATATGCAGATGGTTTGAGAGAGATAAAAAAAATGCCTTCTCATCAAGTTCAATACCAATACTTGAAAATAAACTATTCTGAAATGATGCAACAATATTTGGAACTCCCCTACCGGATCCTATATCTAATAGAATTGAAGTATTATCCATCCCATATTTAGCCATTTTTAAAAATATTTTTCTCAAGCCTTTTTCCCTAGTCTCTCCATACATTCCTTCATCCGAAGTTCCTAAGTCCATGTTTACACCCTTCCATAAAAACGAGGTACAACTACATTTAGTTTTATTGCAACATTTATTAGAAATTGATTTTTTATCAGCATTAATAGTCACATTTTCAGCGCTTGGGCAAGACGAAGAGTGGTTTTCTCCATGTTTTGTTCTTGGTGTCCTACCTACCATCATTACTTTGTACTAATATTGATTGAACAAGTAACTTAGACCACTTTAGACTGATTAAGTTGTTTAAAACATATATGAAATAGTTTAATAAAAACAAGCTTGGCCAATAATATTTAATAATTTATTATTTTCGTGGAGTAGATCACAATATTTGCACAATATCCAGTAAAAATAAACTTCCACATACAGATTTATTACCGCCAACAGCTGTAATTTAAAAGCAATGACATGCGCACGGTTGCTTGAATGGAATAAAGTCAATGTAATAGCTTTTCGAGTACAAATTTTCTATAATAAATTTATTAATTTATTCTAAGAATTTAAACAGATAAATAACTTATTAAAGTTTATAAATATAAGTTTAGATCTACATTTTTTAGAGATTTGTAAGGAATAAAATACTGGAAAATTGAAACTAGTATGTCTTAAAATCTTGATTTCCTTCAAAAAGAAGTTATTTCTTCCATAAGAAAATGAATGAAATTTAACTAATGTTGAAATATCAAAGACTCCTATTTTGAAATTGCGCACAAAATATAGAGAAAAACTAGTTCAATGTTAAAGCTTTAATTTATAATCGTGCAACAATGAGTTGCTTAGCCTTGACATATTTGAATAATATTAAAAATAACAAGTGTACTGTTTTTTTTTCTAGAATCTTGTATAATTATTCTAAACAATTTAGAGTTAAGGAATTTTTATGCTGTTTGTAACCTTATTTTTAAAAGATAGAAGAATATAGGTTAAAACTCTAGTAAAGACGAATCTAGTTAAACAAGTGATTCATATATAAAATGACATTTAACATGTTCCGAACAAATTTATCTTTTTTTGATTTGATATATTTCTCTTGAGTTGATTATCTAGAAAATAATAAATTTATTATTCTTGTTTCATGGGTGTTTACAAGTTAGCAAATTTAGCTTCCATCGTTGCTTCAAAACTGAATCATAAGAGAGAGCAATTATCTATTCTTTAAATTATAACCAAAGTTTCTAAATCAAAAATTTCGACTGAATTAATAATTATTCAACTGAAAATTTATAGAACATTGACTCAATTCGATAATTTTTTGAAATTCAGTGATTATGAATCATCTCATAAAATTTTTAGGGAGATCGTCTAAAGATCGTTTTCATATAAAAATAAGAAAATTTTAAATTATATAAAAAAATAAATTGTTTGTCATTTTTTAAATATCGGAAAACTACATCTGGAATAGAGATAATGAATTTTCCTCATTAAAATTGAACAAAAAAGATGAATACCAAAAAAATTTTAGATTGTTAAATAAGAAAATCAATTACTTCAATCTAATTGTAAAAGTATTTTTGAGAAAATACCATTATATTTTTTTGATTACTATTTAGTAAAATATTTATACCTCTCAAAATAATATTTAAAGTTTCGAATTTTCAATTTTACTAAATATTTTGCAGTTGGAGCAAATTTTTTAAGTATGATTACATTTACAATTAACCATATAATCAAAGTGCTCCCTTTTCAATCTCTTATACTCTCTCTCTTTCCACCTTAAGTAATCGAGTTTTCTATTTATTTCATCATGGTCATCAACTTTTGAAGGTTTATCCTTTTGGTTTTTAAGTTCACATTCGGTATTTATTCTAGTACAACTCAAATCCGAAAGTTCATCTTTTATGTTCAAACTGAATTTAATTGTTTCATTTATTGCTTGTGAGCGATTCTTTTCTACAATGATTGTCTTTCTCCTGAGTTTTGAAATATATTTTGGGCGATTCATTATTATCGCCTTTGCGTTTAGTCGTGTTTATATACCATTTACAATAATAATTCACGTAGTAATTGATTTTGTACAAAAGGACGCAAAACAAATCACTTTAATTTTCACAACCACCCTCAGCAAAAATGGTGAATCATTTTCGCAATATCCGCGCAGTTGAAGAGTCGCAGTAAGAAAAGAATTACTAAATTCATAACAACTATTTCGATTCGGATAAAACTTTCAAGAGAATAGGTTCAAAGAATTTAATTCAAATATTAAAGAAGCACGTTAATACTAATTTTTTTCCTAATTAAATAAATAATCAAAAGTATGTTATACATAAGCTTTTAAATATTTCAACATGATCAGATGAATATTCAACCTGTTAAAGATATGTTTGACGTTTGGAAGCTATATATTCAATTAACTCAAAAGTAAATTAGCTTTGGAAATAAAATCTGAATCAAATACTTGTCCATTTGAGTCGTATTTAGAAATCGCATCAGTAATAAATTCAGTCAAAACAATTTCTTTAAATTGCGGTACATCGATTAGAATATCATCCAGAATACTTGGTTGGAGAGCCATTTGAATTCCTGATTTTGCTGACTCACCGTTCATATATTCTTTGTTTTTAAGTGAGTATAGGATTAGAGCTTTAAACAATGCACTTCTTTGCTTAACCTTGTACTCTGCTATACGTATAAATATACTTTTATAAACACCATCAAAGTACTCCTGAGGAATTTCTAAATCATTTATATGACCAAAAAACTCATCCAAATCATAACTTGCCACATAACTGTCCATTAGCCCTCCAATACTGTCCTTTATATGCTCTGGTATATAGTATTCATTTTCTTCATCTAAAAGCTCATCATCAATTTCTTGCCCGTAGCCATTCTTATCAATGTTAGCGTCATGATTTGATTGGCTATAAGTCTTGTTCTTTTCTGAAGTTTTTGCAGAATTATTGCTACCTACGGGCCCTCCTTTTGAAGAGCTCGATGTAGCGTGCTTCTGCCATGGATTAGAAGATGCGGCTGCGGACTTGACGTTATTATCTGTTGCAGCATTTTTGTCGGAAGCTTTGAATGAGCTACCATTTTGTGACTTATATTGTGATGAATTACTTACTTTTGCTGAACTACCTCCTGACTCTCCACGTTCCGCATTAATCTTCGATTTGAGATCGTCAAGCATCATAGGACCTTCCTTAGCATTTTTGCTTTTCCAGTTATTTTTTCTGCTATCTATCACATCATTAATTAAAAACCGGATTCGAATTGGCACTTCTTTATTAGTTGAAAACTCTTCAAATTGAAGGAACAAAGTATTAAAATCTTCATAATGCTTCCATCTTTCACTATCTAAAAACGGCCCTACATGGTGTAGAAATACGCATAAAGCCTCTAAATGATGTGGTAAGTGGAATTGTAGAAGTTCTTCCATACACATCAAAACAACGGTTGATGCAATGACCTTTTTGCGGACTAAGCTAGCCATAAATATCATATTACCTTTCATCTTATTTTTATATTTTAATTGCCATTCAAAAGAGTCTTCTTCATTGTCTTGAATGTGTTCAGGCAAAACCATTTCTGATAAGTTCTCCACAAACAGCTCCTGGCAAAGATCTACCAAAATACGCCTGGTCTCTATGGTTGTTACATCTTTTAAGTGATCGCGTAGCTTATCACAGAGTTCAACGTACATAGGTATGAAATGATGCTGTGTCGTTGCTTTGTCAAATACAAGCTTTAACAGCCCAATCATCTCTTCTTCATTGTTTATACCTACTGATAATATTTGTTCATATAGTTTGTCAAATTTCTCAATTGTCAATTTATTCAAAATTGCCCTATACTGACGAAGTCGAGTCTCAAATTGATTTCCTTTTGCCTTTTGTTCTTTTTGTTTTACAACCCAACTTTCCGCAGAACTTTCCAATCTGAACATTTTTCTTTCATCCCTTGTCCAATCAAGTGTTGAATTCTGGGCTCCTCCATTTGCATTATCATTAACACGCTTACTTCCCTGGGAGTTTTGAGTATTCCCATGACTTTGAAATCTATCTCTGCGATTATTCGGACCGTAATTTCCAGTTTCACGATGATAATGCTTATTTCCGGTAGAGTGACTCAAGTTTCCTGACCATCCTCTGCCACGATGCCCGCCATCTCTATCTAACTCCTTTGAGCCAAAATTTCGTTTAAAAAGTTCTGGGGGAGAAAAACTCGTGTCTAAGTTCTTAAATTCACTAGAAATTGTCCTTAATGCAAGCAAAGTATATATTGGAAAGTTTTTATATTCAAAAAGTGAGTTTTTCTTAGTGGCAGTTTTTTCCTCTTTGGGACAGTCGAAAGCTACAATTTCCTTATCTTCATTTAAGTTAGCTTTGCTTTCAATAGAGCTTGAGTTATTATCAGAATTGAGAGTTTCACTTTCAATATGTTCACATATACTACTTTCTGGTTTTTTCACCTTTTGTTTTTCATCTAAATCACTTTTTTTCGATGCTTCTCTTTTTGAACTTCTCGAGTTTTCGAGTGAGTTGAATTTCTCTCTTGATTTCTTAGAGTCTTTTGTCTTATTAGAGTCCGAGTTATCTTTTGAGGAGCCTCCAGTTTGGTTAGTTGAATTCTTAGGAGAATTAGATTTAAGAGTATCATATTTTTCAACATTTATTTCTGTGTGCGGTTTGTTTTCGCTAGAAAATGTTGATTCAACATTTGCTGTACAACACTCACCAGTTTTTTTGTTGTGCGGAATTGATGTGCTGTTTTTGAGTCTCTGCGCCCAGCTTACTGGTCCTGTATCAGTTTCTTTTCTACCAAGGACGTTTAAATTAGTTTTAGTTGTAATATTTTGATTGGAATGGCGACTCTTTTCATCAAATATTTCATTTTTTGTATCGTGACGTTCTGAATTATCAAGATCCTTTGCTTCTTTATTAGAAATTTGTATCTCGCTAGTTTTTGCAAAAGCCACGTTTTTAATAATCTCTGAATTTTGTTTTTCTGTGGAATTTATTGTAGATTGATTATTTATTGCATTTGAAACGATATTATTAACATTAATGTTATTGCCACTATCATTATCATTATCATTATCATTATCATTATCATTATCATTATCATTATCATTATCATTATCATTATCATTATCATTATCATTATCATTATCATTATCATTATCATTATCATTATCATTATCATTATCATTATCATTATCATTATCACTATCATTATCATTATTATTATTATTATTATTATTATTATTATTACTATTATTATTATTATTATTATTATTATTATTAGTGCTAACACGTGCTAATAACTTATCCTTAAATGTAAAGTGAGTTGATTGATTTGATAAATCACTCGATGACAGTTTGTTAGAAGCTGGACTAGAAAAACCTTGGTCCACCTTCTGGGGTGATAGATCCATATCAGAATCTAAGGCTTTTTTCTGAGACTTTAAAGATATATCTCGCGAATTATCAGCCTTATTTGTCATCTTAGTTACATTCTGTGGCGGAGAGCTAGACTCCATCTTAGGCTTTGCAGAATCAGCAGAGTTGTGCTTAATTTGTTCAGATTTTAAATTTAACAAGTCATCATTTCGTTGAGAATCTGCTTGATCCAAATTTTGAGTATAAGTATCGGCGCAGACCGGCTTCACAAATTTTTGATGTTCTAAATGATTTATAAAAGGCTCATTTGTAGGATTTACCCAACCTCTGGGAATAAATTCTTGAGCGTTTGGATTGAGATAAGTTGAGGACTTTGATAACTCTCCATTGTTTTGTTTTTTAAGACTTTTGTTATAATATGTACCACCCACTCGGTACCCATCATATTCAATTACGTGACTATAGTTAGGCATCATTCCATGGTAATAAATACCTGAATTTGGAATGACATTTGAACCAGTAATTCCGAATGTAGGCTTAAACTCCTGAGCATCTGCTCTCAACTGACTTTTAAATTTGGAAGAATTATTTCCTGAATTCCCTTGCGTAGGGACAGTACTGTTATTGCCTGTGCTGTCGCTTAAAGTCATTTTTAAAAGTTCCTGTGAAGTCCTTTAGAAGTGAATATGAAGGTGACACTTCACTTGTTTCAAAATAAGAAGCAAGCCTTCTATGAGTGGACCTTTGGAACCTGACTCTCACCACAGATCAGCCTCTCCAAATATTAAATCTTTAAAAAAAATGATGATTAAATGTGTTTCTTATAAAAATGATTTTACGAGCTTCCATACGCGGCGATGATAGAAAACCGATATTTTATTACCTCCTTACAAGTCAGCAAGTAACATAATCGAGCCACTTATACCTTGCCCCTCTTGCTTTATAATATCGTGTCTACTGTGGCGCGCAGGGCACCGTCTGAGACATCTAAATTCTAAATATTAATTAGTCAAAACATGTTTTCTAAATTAAAAAGTCTTAGCGCAAAGTGACGAGTAGTTTATTTTTATATGAAAAGATTAAAATTTGAATTGTTGTAAATGATGTATACAACCACAAATATATCTGGTTTTTGCTATTTTTAGTAAGATATTCATAATTAAATGCAGAGAGCATATTGTTACTTAAAGCTAAATTGACCTATTTTTCCATATTTTATTCTAGCTTATTTTGCATGCAAAGCGGCAATGAATAAAATTTGTGGGGCCTTGTCGGTAGTTTGCCTAAATTGGAATCTAATTCCAATTTAGAAAACAATTTATTGAGGGATATCAATTTATCTGTTAATGCCAAAATAACATATGGGGATACAAGGATTACTACCTAATGTTGACAACATAAGTATCAAGAGCAAAATCGACTCGTTTAAAGGAAGAAGAGTAGCAATTGATACATATGGTTGGCTTCATAGATCAGCTGCTAATTGCGCAGAAAGTATTGTATTAGGCAAACCTACTCGAGTTCATATTAATTATTGTATCGAAAAAATCAGGACTCTTCAAGGGAAAGGACTTATTCCAGTTTGTGTGTTCGATGGTGCCACTCTTCCTATGAAGAGAGTTACTGAAGAAGAAAGAAGTAAAAGGAGAAGCGATGCAAAGAGAGAAATTATCAGATTAAAAAGTGAAAAAAAGTCTTATAGTTCATATAATATGAGAAGTTTGTGCCAAAAAGCTCTTGATATCACCCCAAATATAGCTCACCAGGTTTTGGAAGTATTAAGAGATGAATACAAAATAGAATGCATTGTTGCTCCGTATGAAGCTGACGCACAACTTTCATATCTTTCAAGAATAAAGTATATTGATGCGGTGATAACTGAAGATAGTGATATGCTAGTGTTTGGAAGCATATGTACAATTTACAAATACGACGATAAGACAGGTAACTGTAGAGTGATATATTGGAAAGATTTGTATAAAAGTGGTGTGATTTCACAATTAATGTTCTCATACGAAACTTTTGTACTAGGATGCATATTGACTGGTTGTGACTATGTAAAGTCACCACAAGGGGTGGGGATAAAAACTGCGATGAAGCTTGTCCAAGAATGTAATGCAGATTTAGAAAGGATAATATTACAGCTTAAGGATTTAGGCAAGGATATACCACATAGTTATGCAATTGATGTTCAGAATGCAATGATTACGTTCTTCCACCAAACAGTTTATGACCCTATTGAAGGAAATATGGTCCCACTTTCAAATAGTGACAAGCCTAAAAGTGAAATTGAGACTAACGTTACCTTAGATAATGTACCAATATTTATTGAGTTTAATAACCAGATGAAGCAAGGCAATTTGATTGAATGTAACGAGATGAAAAATTTTATTGGGCCGATTATTCAAGGCAAGGTAGCAAAGGATATTTGCTTAGGTTTTATTCATCCAGAAACTCACCTTGCATTTGATGATCCAATAAATAGTCATTCTGAGTTCCAATTTAATCTTGGCCATGATTGTAACGATAGAGATAACCAAATAAAGCCATCTAGGGACTCTAGAGCTTCATTAGAAAAAGAAAATTTAGATGATAATATAGGGAAAAGTGAATGCGATATTGAAGAGTTAATTAAACAATCAATCAGATCTCCAATCAATCGGAAGAAATCGAACATTAGGTTATTCTCACACGAAGAGAGCCATGTTGGCCTTAAGAAAAAGAGAAGAGCTATTTGGCTAGGTTCAGAAGTGGAAAATAATGCAATTAAAGAAATTAAATTACTTGACAACTTAGCATATAAAGCATAACGGTATTTAAATAAATCAGAATTTGTTGAGACTTTAGCGACAAAATAAATTTCTACGTTACTTTCTATATAAATTCTATCCCCTCGTATTTGTAGTCTCCAGGCACTTCTAAATCTTCCATTAAAATTTTTCCATTTATTGTGAATATAGTTAAGAAAGACTTTTGAGTGTCTGAAATTGATTCTTCAACGCTTTTTGTTGCAACTATTATCTGGTCAAACGACCCAGGAAGAAATTTTAAAGAAGAAAAACCTCTTTCAGGTATTATCAATCCTACGTCAATAATTTCAAGAATTTCAAAATCATCTGTCATAATTATCATTTTATTGGAACCTCTCTTTTCGTCTTTCTCCTCATCATACTCATCGAAGCTAACTCTTCTTGGTAAAAATATCCACTTTCTCATTAAATGACTCCAAATCACTGCTTCATGAATGCAATAACCTGGATATTGCGCCCCCAGTGAATTCCTAATTTTTTCATAAACAAAACTCCAATTAAATCGTGAAACATATCCTCTTTTATCAATTGTGGCTACCCACATATTATCTCTTTTTTCTATTATGCCGTTTGATACGAACTCTTTTCCAAAACTGCCAACCCACAATATTCCATCTCTTACAGCAAACCACTCAATCTTCATTCCCTTAGCTGTTCTTCCATTACCTTCAGATAATATATATCTTGGTGCTACTCCTTTTCCATCATCAGTTATTTCAAAAATTATTCCTGTACGGTCGTCGCCCGCAAGCATCATTCCATTATATGAAATCAACTCACTTAATTCCATCCCTCTCCCATATTCATTATATCCGCTTTTAAGTTCCAGACTTTCTCCCCAGTACACTCGATAGTTGCCCCTTTTGTCTTGTATTATTGACCCTTTTTGAAATAAACTTTTGTAATTCTTTTCCCCACTCCCTGGCTTTGACTTCATATCTAAATCAGCAACCAATCTAAAGTTACATGGCATTTCGTCAGTGCAAACCCTCCTTTCCTGTATACCCCCTGCACCAAGATTTAATAATGTTGACTGGGAAAGTACGAAAGGAATAATGAATGTAAATGTTATTAGATAATTAATTGTGCCTGATTCTTTCATACTAACTAAAATTTACAAATTAAATATAAGTTATTTTTGTATAATAATTTAGCGCCTCTAAATGGTTATTTACATGTATTGTGACCGATTTTTTAATTAAAATGTAATAATATAAATAACAAGCTTACTATTATTATTGTTTGTCTAAAAGTGTCAAATAAATTATTCGATTACGAGGTTGTTGAGATGATTAAGATTTATCATCTATTGATAGTTATATATTAGAATAAAGAAATATGTAAATAACAAATTGACGGCCCAAATAACTATGAATTCAGAAGAAAAAGACCAAACTAGCCATCGAGTAATCAATTTGTAAGTAAAATTAGAAAAAATGATGCTTCAATTATACGAATTTAACTTCTGGAAATTTACTGTATTATTTATTATAAATTATTTTAAAACTGAAATTAAAATATTAAATACTAATAGAACTTATTTTTAGAAAATAAAGTTGAACTGGATAAGTAAAACAGATTAGTTAACGAAAATTGAACACAATCATAATATTTAATGCAATTTTTACAAAATTTAAAAGAATCTTATATAATAGACTAAATTCAGGTAGTTATTTTTACCATAAAAAAAATTATTGAATGAAAGTTAATTTTTCCAAATATAAAATTACTGTGGTCAGTTTTGAACATTGGACTAAATTATCGTTCTATCAATATTAAGCAGAAGCTAGAAAGTCATTTGTTAGAACTTAGTACTTG
>NW_667342.1:0-17536 GCF_000006425.1 Cryptosporidium hominis TU502
AGCCAAAAGCATTTCAGGGCACAAAATATTTATTTTTTTAGGTATTAAATTACATGAAATTAATTCGGAAATTTCAAAAGGAAAGCATATATAATTGAAATTTTAGTGGATAATTCAATGAGATGAGTTACAATATTGACTGGCCAAGGCAGGATTCCATTGATAATATTGGTTGTTCATATGACAACTTAAATTATGAACATAGATCAAGTACTGCATCTAATGGTGGGAAGAGCAGAGAAAATAGCATATATGCTAACACTGCGTTATTCGAAGATCATTTTTCCCCAAGACTTTCGGAGGGTCTGAACTCAATGAGGTTTTCGGATATTGGGGATATGACAGAGGAAGAGTGGTAAGTTGAGAAGCAAACATTAGTTTCATCTAATATGTTATCTACTTATTATTATTATCATTATTATTTTAGGAATAAACAACAACAAAGACAAAACTCACAGAGATATGATGCTTTGTATATTGTAAGTGAGAAAGAAGAAGATATCATGAAGATGAAGGGCACTAAGGATAAGTTGAAATTCAAGGAGATTGGTAATGAATCAATAAAAACCAATAAAGATTCAATTTCAGACACTTCACTGGGATATATTTGTAGTTTGATATATAACTTCAGAAACAATAATACAATAAGAAGTAAACAGTCACAACTAACTTTATGGGAAATTATGAAACAGTTTTATTTGATTAACAATTTATTTTTTATACTTAAAGTCTTAAAAACTTTAATTTCAAGTAATAAGACTCATAGACTAAGTCAAGATATGGGATGGGTTTCTTTTATGTGCCTATTATCAACTTTCATGACCAGTATATTGGCATATTTAACGAGATCATTCATATTTTATCATCGTATTGCTGATAAATATACAAACAAGTTATTTTCACCTTTTTATGTTTATTGCCAAATAAGAAAAGTTGGTGACGAAATGCCTGAAGCTTTATTCATGCTGGAAAGAGTTAATTGGACTTATACTTTAATAATGCATATATTAGAAGACATTCCCCAATTATTTGCATCCTCAATTTTCTTATCATATTATGGAAATGATTTTTATGCATTCTTCATGATCACATGGAGTTCTTGTATGATCATTACAACTTCCATCAGAATGGGTATTTCTTATCCTCTTATTGGAACTTTAAGTCTTATTTTCTCTAGAAAACCTCCCGTTGATTCACCTACTTTGAATGAAGCAACCACAACAACACTGCATTTTCCTCTGTTTATGGCTGCAATCACTTTTATTTGGGCAGTTTCAGATAGTTTATGTCTATATTTCACTCATGGTTTCTGGACTATCCTTTTTTATTTTGGTCTAACAGCAAATATTCTTGCATCTACATTGTTTATATTATATTATGTACATCTTTCTAAGCAAGCATCAACATATACGCGCCAATTAAATTCACTTTATTTTACGGAAGACTTTAGCAGAATTCAATCAAGACATTTTTAAGTTTCAGTATATTTTAGAAAAACTGGTAAAGTTATTGCAAGACTCAAGCTGTTTTCTTTATTGTCAAAAATAGGCTAGCTAGGTTTTGAAATGAAAGTATGATGTGGTAATATTATGCAGAGATTAACTCATGTAACTTGCTTTTTTCTAATTGTGTGTGGATGGGTAATTAATGTATTTTGGCCTTTTGTTGAAGGAATAGGAATAAGAGACTTAGAAACTCATGGTGCTTCAAAAAATAGTCAAAAAGGTCCTTCTAATATTACATACTCTTGGTTTCTAGAAAATCCCAATGAGTTTGTAAAAGGAGAAAGTAGCAATAATGATACTAACTTAATAGGTACTTCGATACCATATAAAATTGAAGATGAAGATTATAAGTTAACTAAAGATACATCATATTATCAAAGAAAACATCATGATTTACTCTACTTAGATCAAGTTGGGATCTGGGTAAAGTTTCACGATTATGCTTCAAATGTTGATATATTAGTAGAAAGTACACAAACAAGAAATACTTTAACAGATTCTAGTCGCAAATATGGAAGATTGTTGGAGGATCAAATCAAAGGAAATCTAAGTAGAAATGGTTCAAATGAAGATCTTGGGTTGCACTCCTTAAGAAAAAATGGCAGGAAAGGTGGTTGGTGGTTATTTCATTCATTTTTCCAGGTAGTTTCAAAAGATTGGTTGCTTGGCTGGAACTTTATATGCAATTATTTTAAAGAATTCATACTGAAATGATTGGATATCTTTAAAAATAACAAGTTAAAAGGGTAAATATTTAATATTTTGAAGTGTATAGTTTATCTAAAGTACAGAGCTCATTGTTTGAGTGATGAACTTGAAGTCTTGGCGCTAATGGGAGAAGTAGGAAAGTCAGAACAGGAAATAAAAGATTTAACTTCTTTAGAAAATTAAAATCTTTTTATTAGACAGATTAGGATAACTATTTCAGATAAATGTTTATTAACACCCATAAATTCCAATAATATTTATGGAGATACGTGGCAGTGGCGATATGATTGGCGGGGCATAAGAGGAAAAGTTATAAAATAACTCAAAGCAGATAAGCCAAAGAGTTGTTAATTAAGAGCGGAAAGATTTACAATAAAAAGAAATAGAAATTTATGTTAGATGGTGGAATATTAGAATTAGGAAATGTTTTGATTCAGTTTAATTCCTTTAAATTTTTTAATGTCAAATTTGCATGTAAAATTTTTTTTTATCAAATAATTCAGTATCGATAATATATAAATTTATGCTTGGAATTTAGCCCAAAAGGCGCCAACCAGGCTTGCATGTCTCGTATTCGAGTATACTAAGGATAGTATATTATACTGGATATTGGGGGAATTAATAATATTAAAAAAGATAGGCGTATGGACAGAGAGGATACTGCACACCAATATTGTATATACAAAGAAATAACCCACTTTATTTAGTTGAATCTTAGATAGATTAATATTTTCGATATTTCTTAATTTTTTTTTTTTTAAAATTTGGAAGTGAAGCAAAACTTTTGTTAATTTGAGAGAAATCTGTTTATTGTTAACAATATATATAACTTAAAGATGACTGCAACTTTGGGAATTAACGGTTTCGGACGTATTGGTCGTTTAGTTTTGAGAGCCTGTATGGAAAGAAATGACATTACAGTAGTAGCAATAAATGATCCATTCATGGATGTTGAATATATGGCTTACCTCTTGAAGTATGATTCAGTTCATGGTAACTTCAATGGTACAGTTGAGGTATCAGGTAAGGATTTATGCATTAACGGTAAGGTAGTAAAGGTATTCCAAGCTAAGGACCCAGCAGAAATCCCATGGGGTGCTTCAGGTGCTCAGATTGTATGCGAGTCAACTGGTGTATTCACAACAGAGGAGAAGGCTTCATTGCATCTTAAAGGCGGTGCTAAGAAGGTCATTATCTCTGCTCCACCAAAGGACAACGTCCCAATGTATGTCATGGGAGTAAATAATACTGAATATGACCCATCAAAATTCAACGTTATCTCTAACGCTTCTTGCACAACAAACTGTCTTGCTCCTTTGGCTAAGATTATTAATGACAAGTTTGGAATTGTTGAAGGTTTGATGACAACTGTTCACTCTCTTACTGCTAATCAATTAACTGTTGATGGTCCAAGCAAGGGTGGCAAGGACTGGAGAGCAGGAAGATGCGCTGGAAACAACATTATTCCAGCAAGTACTGGAGCAGCTAAGGCCGTAGGGAAGGTCATCCCAGCTTTGAATGGAAAGCTCACAGGTATGGCCATCCGTGTCCCAACTCCAGATGTTTCTGTTGTTGATTTAACATGCAAGCTTGCAAAACCAGCCTCTATAGAGGAAATCTATCAAGCCGTTAAGGAAGCATCCAATGGTCCAATGAAGGGAATTATGGGCTACACAAGCGACGATGTCGTCTCAACCGATTTCATTGGTTGCAAGTATTCTTCTATCTTCGATAAGAATGCATGCATTGCACTCAATGATTCGTTTGTTAAACTCATTTCATGGTATGATAACGAATCTGGTTACTCAAACAGACTTGTCGATCTCGCCGTTTATGTTGCTTCAAGAGGTCTCTAAACTAGAACTTAAAGATAAGAACGGAGTAAAACTTTTCGATACATAAACTCTCAAATTGGCATCATTTTATTGGCAATTGTTTTGCAAACTTTCAATGTCAACATATTTTTCTCTGGCACAAGCTACCATCTACCTCAATCGGATTTAAACATAAATGCCAACTTTCCCTGCTTCAAATCATCCTCTACTACCACAGTTCTCTCGACTACTCGTGGGGAAATACTGATGTTAAATTATTGTTAGCGTTGAAAGTGGTTCTTTGAAAGTTCCGGGGAGTTAGCGAGTTGTGTGTAGATGAACATTTACTACCAAGACTTACTATCGCATGCAGTTTAATCGCCTTTGAAGATTTTCTTCATTATTAGTGTCAAATAGTTTATTTTTCTGTTAATCGAAATGTTAATTACTCAATTTCAATCTCAATTAGACCCCTTTTTCTCGAAAAATCGATCTGAGCTTTACTTCATTTAGTTTGATTCTTGGTAGCGAACTGTCCACATGAAATTAGTCAAGCATTACGTATATTGCTATTATGCCTTGCATGAATGGGGGGCAAAATAGTATTTTTTTATACCGATATGCAAGTGGAGTGCAAAGTAAATTACTAATTTGCATGTTTTTGGCGCCAAAGTTTGTGAAAAATTTCTGAATTTATTAATAATTTAGAATTATCATTTAATTTAAATTAATAAAGTTATTGGTAGAAATTAGTAAGTGTGATATAAGTATTAGTATAATTGAACGATCTGATTAATATTTCTGAGCAAGGTAAAGATAGAAAAGAAATAAATTAGAAATTTACGACTATAATATAAATATATATAATTTAATTAAAACAAAGCTAAAATGGAAGAGGAAAATCAAGCCAAGATGCTGTTTGATTTATATGAAGAATATTTTTTCCTTTCAAATTTAAAGCTGCTGGAGTTGGTTGATGATTTTCACAAATCTTTAGAAGATGGACTTGAAAATCACAGAAATCGACTAAAAATTGACAAATACTATTCCAATTACAAGCCTTTTAAAATGTTAGACTCTTGTGTTGATAGACTTCCAACTGGGAAGGAAAAAGGAGTGTATTATGCTATTGATATGGGTGGCACTAATTTACGATGTGTTAGAGTAAATTTACTTGGTAATGGCCAAAGTGAAACCAAATTTAAAAAGGTCAAATTTTCAGAAATGAAAGTATCTTCTACAGGGAAGGTTGTAAATGGTAACAAAATTTCCAAAATTGATCAAGAAGTCAATATTTTTGATAAAACTGTATCTTCAGAAACAATGTTTAATTCAATTGCAGTTTTCTTTAATGAGTTTTTGGATGAATGTGGCGACTTAAATGATTTGACCAATGGTAATAATGTAGGCAATCTCCCATTAGAAGTTGGCTTCACCTTTTCTTTTCCCATCGTGCAATCTAAAATTGCAAGCGCAAAACTAGTAATATGGACAAAAGAAATTGAAACAGGTAGATTAACTGATGATCCTGTTGAAGGAAAAGATATTGGTAATTTATTGAATTTAGCCTTTAAAAGAAATGGAATACCAGCTCAATGTAAATGCGTTTTAAATGATACAGTTGGAACCCTTATATCAGCAATGTATGATTTAAATATTAATAATTGTGACAATAACCACTCCTTAAAAGTTAATTTTCCAAATAATATATCTGAAAATCAACCATTAATTGGAATTGTGGTTGGAACTGGAGTAAATGCTTGCTACCTTGAACCAAATTCTTCAAATTTTGGTTATAAAGGAGTTATTATTAATACAGAATGTGGAGACTTTTATTCAACCAAATTACCCATAACTGATTGTGATTACTCCATGGATTGGTTTAGTGATAATAGAGGAGAACAAATATTTGAAAAAATGATTAGTGGAACTTATTTAGGAGAAATCTCTCGGTTATTAATTATTAATTTTTTAAAAAACAAAACTCCAGAGATTTTCTTCCAAAAGAATTCATTAAAAACTGAACATATTGCCAAAATTATTAGCCATTTCAATGATAATCATCAAAAATATAACCAAAACCATGATTTAAAGTCTATCGAAAATTATTTAAAAGAAACATTTTCTTCAAATTTTGATCATAATTCCACTTATATTATTGCAAAAATATCACAGATGGTACTCATGAGAGCAGCATCTCTTGTCTCAGCCATTATTGCTGCATTTTTCAAAAGGTTTAATAAGACACGGAATCAAATTACCATTGCCATAGATGGATCAGTTTGGACTAAAATACCCAAATTCCAAAAATACGTTAAAGATTCACTCTCATCTTTGATTCAAGAGAGCGGATATCTTGGCTCAATACATTTTTATGAATCAGATGATGGATCTGGAAGAGGTGCTGCTATTCTTGCTAGCACTACAGTCAATACGCATTAACCTTTTTATAGTCCATCCTACTTTTTTTAATTTCATTTCTGGTCATTTATTGTTTATACTTATTGTTCTTATTCATTGAAAATAATAGTAATTAATTCATCTTATTCAGATTTGTACATGCCAATGTTCATAGAAATAATTAAATTTTAGCGCGCGCGCCTCTATTTTATTTTATTTAGAATTTAAAGAATTTCAATATTTAATTTAAGGTTTTATTCTCAACATTTTTTTTTCTTAATTAATAAATACCTTTTGAAGTTTAAATAATCCATTTGTTTGAAGTTGGAATCCAGTTTTGGCAGATATTTCTGCATAGATCTTTTAGGTCATAATTAATTTTAATCTTTAATTAAAAGTATTTTTTATATGCAAATTTTTTTGAATCTTTATACAAATGCAGGAGGGTTCGAATAATGTTAGTACCAATCTGATGAACGATAATAAAACTGAGGAGGATGTGTTAGAGCAGCCAACATTTTTAACAAACCAAAGTCTTTTGAACGAAGAGCAGAGTATGGTTACAAACGTAGATCATGAACCATCATGGTTAATTTATCCATTGAAGAATTATGGAATTCGAGTTCAAGATAATAGTGACGAAATTCAATCAAGTATCCCAATTAATGAAATGAATGGGTTTAATGGAAAGGTTGATAACTTTTTAAAAGATGGAATTGGACGTAGCGTTGCTGCATTAATGCTTACTCATCGTTATTTATGTCCACATGTGGTTTTACTTCAGAATGATTTAACAAGTGAATGGATGCTTCCAAATTGTACTTATAAAGCCTGGGAAAATCCTCGCATAGTCTTAGCAAACTTTTTAAAGTCAATGTTCCTTACAAGTTCGAGCATTAATAGTAATACTAATAGCAGTGGAAGTAATAGTGGCAATAATAATAGCTCGACAAATAATAACAATATAAATAATGCTTGTTCTGATAATGCAGTAGAAGTTGGGGAATACTTGGGAACTTGGTGGAGAACTGAGTTTAATTATTCTCCTTTACCTTATTTACCTCCCCATTCAACAAGGCCCAAAGAAACAATAAGGATTTACCAGGTTATTCTTCCTCCAAAATTGCTATTTAAATTACCAAAGCACCATGTGTTAAAGAGCTTACCTCTGTTTGATTTGGACCCAAATATATTTGGAATAGCATGCGGTAGTATTCCCCAGCTTATTTCAAGATTTCAAATTCAATCAATGGTCCAGTCGGATAATTAGAATTTATATTGAAAAGTTATTTTATTATTAGTAAAAGAAATAGATTTTGCTACATAATATTTTATATTATTCTCTCTTTGATTGATTATGATAATAATCAATTTATTATTTTTATTAAATATATTAATAAATAATAAATAGTAGCAGGCTGAGGATAATGGTTATTCCAAATGTAGCCATTTTAAGAACAGATTCTGAATTGGATGATAATGAGATGAACATAGGTCCATATTTACTATGTTTTGCCAATGTGAAGCCCACCATTAGGTTATCCCTATCAAATATTGAGTAGTACTTTCGAATAAAGTTATTTCCAAGTACAAAAAGTGGACCTCTAGGAGCTGGAATATCAAGAGGGATATATCCAATGCTACAATAATGTTCTTGCGGGCCCCAATAATAGTTAAAAGCATTAAATGAAGGCCCTCCTTCATCAATTACGTAGTCTTGAGGATCCATATGCATTTCTATCTCATTTCCATGAATATCTTCTATCACATAAGTTATTCTAGGAGAAGATAGATATCTGTTACATTCTCCCTCCATGGGTATAACTTTGGTGATCTTTCTCATAAAACTACTTGGGGCTGTGGAGACAGATGAACCAGTATCTATAGCTGCCTTGCAGTCCCCGAAGCAATAGTTTGTGCTAACCCCATTAATCTTTATATCTTTAATCTTGATTTCCCAGTAATGAGACCCAGTAAGTCGATGCCAGGTTATTTTTTGACCACTTATTGTGTACTTAGGATCAGCAGCTCCAAAAGAAATTGAACCTGGAATACTTGAATCTCTGGAAATGTAGACTCCAAAAAGATTTCTTGGTAAAATGTTTCGTTCTTTAATATTCTCAACAATTGTTGGGATATTATTTTTTTTACTGTTCTTATCTGGAAATCCAAGTCCTACCAAACCATCGAATGGTAATTCAGCAAAAGGAGATGTACTTTCCTCAATAGCCATCCCGAAAGACTGGTCTTCTATCTTCAGCTTTCCAATATTTATGACTTCTTTACCAAACTTCAACACACAAGAACCCGTACCATATTGGATATATGTCTCCAATGATCCGTCCCCCAATTTTTGATAAGAGGTACTCAACTTTGGATCATACTTGTTGTGAGGCTCACAACCTTTATGCTTACATTCAATACTTGGAATCCATACACTGGAGCTTCCTGTATCAAAGATGACAACGAACTTTCTTGGAGGCGTTCCCACCTCAATTTTACCAAAATATTGACTATTTTGGTAATTTCTAAGATCCTGAGAGTCCATTGCCTCTGAATACTTACTCTTGGTAATCCACCTTGAAAAATAGTTGCCTTCTGAATATTTCATTCCTCCCTCAGATAGACTTAATTTTAACTCAACTTTTTGAGCATTTGAATTAAATAAGCCATTACTTAGTATAGCCTCCATTCCTAACTCTGCCCTAGTATTTGACCTAATCTTGTTTGATAATCCTTCACAAAAAGCTGATATTTTCAGCATCATTAAAATAAAAAACACTTGAAATACCATCTTGTATGTTGCACACTACTACGTTAAACTCTCTTATTTTATTTTGAATCTCATTAGTTCTTTACACTCTAATTTCTCTTTAATTAATGTTTGTTTCAGAGTAATTCCTACCTATATTGATGATTTGCAATTACTTTATTTTATTATTATTATATATACATGTAAATATTTACATATATATATATATATATAATATATATATTTTTTTTTGGTTTGAATTACATGTAATTATTGACTTTTCATGTTTTTTTATTTGCATGTAAACACCGGTACGTGGCCTCTAACAATAACCACGTAATAGGCGGTAAAAAAACCAGCAATTTGCCGCCAAACTACAGATAGCATGCTAATTTAAAATTTTGTAAGATTGCGGATTTTAAGGTGAATTAAAAGGAGGCAGGCTTTAATTTAAATAAGCTTCATGACAAAAAGTTGAGAAGAAAGAGGTTTTATTTTTATTGAATATTTGTGTGTGTCTTTTCTCTATTCAAAAGTATATTTGTCTTGAGAGAAAATTGAGATTATTCAGGAATAAAGTTGGTTTGTTTGAGGTATTTTGATAAATAAAAGGAATAAGGAGTGTATAATATTCTCAAAATTAGAATATCATATACGCACACAGGCATATTTGTTTATTTATTTACATATCAGAGTAAAGATGTCAGCAGTTAGACAAAAGGAATAGTAAGTTGAGTATTTTTGGGCAAAGCGGGTATATTCATAACATGAGATGAAGATTGATTTTTGAAGTAAATACGAGGTGGAATATAATAATATAGATCTCATAAGTTTCTTGGCTTTTGCTCAGATCAGCTATTGGATGGCAAAATTCTAACATTACTAATTCATTTTTAGCGATTTTCTGTTCAAATTAGTTCTTATTGGAGATAGTGGAGTCGGAAAATCTTGCCTATTATTGAGGTTTGCAGTAAGTTTTTACTTAAATTCAGGCAAATGTTCATTCTTTGCCTAAATTCTGTATTAGAGCATAAAGTAATTTTCTTTTACTTAACAGGATGATTCTTTTACTGACAGTTATATCACTACAATTGGTGTGGATTTCCGATTTAGAACTATCAAAATTGATGATAAAATAATAAAATTACAAATCTGGGATACCGCAGGACAAGAAAGGTTTAGAACCATTACTTCAGCATACTACAGAGGTGCTGATGGAGTAGTACTTGTATATGATACGACTTCAACTTCATCTTTTGACCACATTGACGAGTGGGTAACTGAAGTTAACCGTTATACAACCGACTCCACAAAAATCCTTATTGGAAACAAGTGCGATTTAACCTCACAGAAGATGGTTGACTTTGCTACTGGACAAAAAAAAGCTCAAGAGCTTCAAGTTGATTTCATGGAATCGAGCGCCAAAAATTCGACTAATGTCGAAGAATGCTTTGTAAACATAGCAAGAAAACTTCTAGAGAAAAAGCTAAAAAATGGAGAAACTTCATCCAAACCCATTAATTCCCAGAATATCTACTTAAACCAGCATGGAGATGGTGGTTTAATTTCAGGTGTACTTTCTTCTTGTTGTAAGTAATTTAAAATGATCCGTTAAATTTAGATGGCGCCAAATTCAAATAGAATAGTCTTGAATTTACAAGTTCATTGAATACCAAAGGATTGCCAATATTAGTAAATTTCTTTAAGTAAACTCATTTTTTCAAATAATTTCTGTTATATAATTGTATATAATGTACTAATATGGACTTCGTAGTAAAATTGCCAGTTGAATTGGATGCAGATGAGTCTCTTGTGAACAATAGGAAAAAGCTATTAGAGGAATGGGGATTGCCAGGAACATACGTAACTCTATGGTTGAAGGAGGAATTGGGAGAGGACTTGAAAACTCAAGATAATTTAAAGAAAATCTTTGAGAAGCTAGTCAAGTTAATTCATTCTATGTATATTTCAAGCATGACATTTAAAGATACATATTTGGCATTAGCATATAGTAGAGATGAGTACATTTCAAAAGTCAATTCAGGAAAGTTTCAGGTTGATCCTCCAAAGTCTTTATTTGAGATTTACACTCATAAGACTACTAATATTCCATCTTATAACCCCATTGTAATGATTAAGGCACTACTTGTTCTGAAAAGCATAATTAAGGATGAAATTTCCCAAGTTACCCAAAATGCTGAGAACTCTAATTTTCATATGGATAACTATCAATATCTATTAAACCAGTGCCTTTCTTTTGTTATGTCATCCTTAGAAAATATTTGCAAACCTTCTCTACAAGATGTTTCCAATTTAGATATTGATGTTGATTCAACATATTTAGACGATATTATTCAAAGTCTTTCTGGGGGAGAACAATCAAAGTATCCTATTATACTTAGAAAACTTGGAGTAGGAACTCATCCTACTCATGGAAGAGGATTCTACTCTACAGAGAAAATTGAAGCTGATACAAATATTGTCGAAATTTCTTTGTATCATGCACTTTCATTTTACAATGCAATATACTCTGAAGATTTTGGATATATTGCAAGATTTCTATCTAACCCAACGCAGTACATTCTTGAAATGAAATCAATCATCTCTGAAACTTCAAATTTATTCGATGACTCTAACCAAAACATTATGTATGAACCAATTGACAGCGACTCCATTCTACTTCTTTTTACTATATTTCAAGTTTTTCAAGGAGAAAAATCAAAGTGGAATAAAGTCATTTCTATGTGGCAAAATCCATTGCATGCATGCAACCAAAACATGTATATGGCGCCAAAAGAAGTTAGAGATTTCTTATCCCATGGCGGAAATGACTTTGGGAGTCGAATTTCTAATAGTATTGATGAACTTTATAGTTTAATCAAACATGTATATTTTCTTCTGGATACTGTACAGGAGGAAGCAAAAAGGTTAAGTGATAAGCTTGGAGATAAAAAATTATCAGAATCTATCCGGTTTTTTAAGGATTTGGATTATAAGGCCATATTCACATGGAGGAGATTTAACCAAATTAAGTACGTATTGGATACTAGATCATTCAGCATAAAGTGGTGGCCTTTAAACGAAAAATTCTATAAACACGAAAAGTTAGGAGATAAAAGTAGTTTAAAAATGGTTAATAACTTTTCCGACAATAACAACCTTGAGCTCATTAGCATACCAGTTACAGATTTTTCCTTAAATGGTGAATCTAAGAATTTGGTATTGCCTGTACCTATTGATGGAATACGTACAATATTACCAGTTGCTGATATGTTTAATCATTCTCATTTGGCACAATGCTCGTCTCCATTATTGGACTTTGAGAATAATATGATTTCTATTAAGAATGAGGTAGAAATTCCAATTCATTCTGAGGTATATATTAGATATGGAATTTTATCAAGCAGTGAATGCTTATTTGGATATGGTTTTATCCCTAAAACTGAGCCTGTTTCTGGTTTATTTGACACTTTAACAATAAACTTGGAGCCTGAAGATGACGACCCATTATATAAGATGAAGATGTTAGTCCTTAAACATTCTAATATTCCAACTGATCACATATTTTCAAAGCTATCTTTGGAAAAACTTACAAACGAAGATCTACTATTTAAATGTATAGATGTAGTTACATCCAATGATCCAATCTCTACTCTGAAAAACTGGGATAAAAAAGGAGGAGAACCTAATAAATACTCCAATATTAATTACATGCAAATAGTATATGAAATTCTAGAAAGCTTATTAAAACCTTGTATAGAACATCATAATATGCTCCAAAGCTACAAATCTTCTCCAACTGATTTGAGACCTTTTTGGTTCCAAGATTGGGGAGAAAGAGCAATATCATATTATTCAAGTCAAATAGATTTAATAAAACTCTCTCTTGAAAAGTTTAAAAAGAGGAAAAGAAGTTAAATATTGAAATCAAAATAACAAAACACTTTTAGATTACATTCATTAGAACTTAGAATAACTATCTTTATACTAGAATCTGTTCTATTTGATCTTTTAGCTCAGTAATCTGAGAAGACAAGCTGGATCCATCCTTAGATGTAATCGCTGCTGCTATAACTGGTCTAGATACTCCACAAGCACGACCCAAAGCTACCTTTGATCGGACAAAAACATAAGGAGTATTCTTATCTTCACAAACTAATGGGAGATGAAGAAGAATCTCCAAAGGCTCAGCATCTGCAGCAAGTAAAACTATCTCAGCTATACCCCTATTTAAAGCCTTTGTTGCTTCATTTGCTCCCTTTCTTAGTTGCTTATAGTTACAAGCTTGCTGTACCAAGTTAATAATCTTGTTGTTCAAGTCTGGGGAGGCTAATGGAAATGCCTTAGGGTTAAAACCTGTATCTTCACTTGCCTCGTTTTGGCTCATCGGCAAATATTTACTTTGATGAAAAATCCGATTCAAATTTTCTTATGTCAAACTAGACTTAATTTATTTTCAATCTAGTTTCGCTCCTTTATTATTTTTACCCGGTAATTTTCAATTTTTCTATTAACGAATTTATTTGGATAGAAAACTTATCCTTTAGTCACTATTTACTATTATCCAACTATTCATTTAATAATTAATTCTGCCATATTTGGCGCCAATATTGGCGCTACGTGTTCCCTTTATTAATTATAAAATACCTGATTTAACTGATGAAGTTTTAAATTGCTATTTTCACAATTACTCAAGTTTTACCAAATAGAATTCTTGTGTTTTCTCTCTAAAATCTAAGGGGTTTCTTATCACTCTCAACTTCACCACTTGTTTTTTTCCCGTTATATTACTGACTCATCTTCTGTTTATTTTACAAATTTGTTTTTATGTATTTAGAATTAATGTTTTGGCGGGAAACTGATTTTTTTTTCATTATAAGTAAATTAGAATTTCTTCAAATAAGTAAGAGTAAAGGAATTGGAAGGAAGTAGGCTAACTTAGTTACCAAAAGAGGGAAAAATTGGGGAAGAATTTTGGTATAATTTGTGATAAATGAAGGAGTCGGGAAAGATAGACAAGAAGGATTAACGACTTTTGAAAAGTAAACAATGATATATAATAGCCAGGAATGTAAAGAAGAGTTGAATGAGGGTGAAAGTTCTTGTGAACAATTAAGTGTGGGTACCGAAAAAGACAATGAAATGAAGATAGATGAAATTGTTAACAAACATGAAAAAAGTGTCGAGTCAGAATTGGAAATTAGTAGTGATGAGGAAACTCCAAAGAACATTGTTAAAGAATCGGAAAAATATTTGAAAAGAGAATTAGACATGCATCATAGAGTAGCAGACAAGATGAAAGAAAGTGTGGGGGGTGAAAAAGGAACTAAGTCCAGACTACAACTTTTACTTGATCAAAGTGAATCCTATACAAGCTTTATATTAGCAAGGTCTTTAAATCCAATCAAGTATACTAATGAAAACGACCAAACTGAAGAAATTGGTGAAAAAGCACCCAAAAAACGAAAATCTTCTGCTCATGATCATTTTATGAATAAAGATGACGATATTGAGCTCTTTAGAGAAACTGAGGAAGAAATATATGGGTACCGTCCACATACTAGATTACAAGTACAACCAGCTTGTATTCAAAATGGAGTGTTGAAACCGTATCAATTGGAAGGTTTAAATTGGCTTATTAACTTATACGAGGGAGGACTCAATGGGATATTAGCTGATGAAATGGGACTTGGTAAAACTTTTCAATCAATCTCCTTATTAGCTTATCTTCGTGAATATCGTGATATTAAAGGTCTGCATCTTGTTTTGTCTCCAAAAAGTACTCTAGGAAACTGGATGAATGAAATCGCAAGATTTTGTCCAAGTATTAAAGCTGTCAAGTTTTTAGGAAATGGACAAGAAAGGTCAGATTTAATTGATAATGAATTAAAAAATATTGATCAAAGAGATCTTGAAAATGGTACCTGTGATGTTATTGTCACATCTTACGAAATGCTTCTTAAAGAGAGAACTTGGTTTTTGCGAAGAAACTTCCATTCTGTAATAATTGATGAGGCACATAGAATTAAAAATGCTAATTCCAAGTTAAGCCAAACTGTAAGACAATTAAATACTCGATTTAGGCTACTATTAACCGGTACCCCTCTTCAAAATAGTCTTAGAGAACTTTGGTCACTCTTAAACTTTCTTTATCCTGAAATCTTCTCGAGCTCTGAAGAGTTTGAGGCTCTGTTTGAGGCTCAAACTGGAGAAGAAGAACAGTCAATTATTGCCAGATTTCATCGAATTCTGCGTCCTTTCATGCTTAGAAGGGTCAAATCTGAAGTAGAAATTGATATTCCTCCTAAAAAGGAAATCCTTCTATATGTACCTCTTACAAATATGCAAAGAAGGTTATACAAAGATCTTCTTTCTAAAAATGTTGATGCTTTGCAAGAAAAAGAAGGTGGAGGTAAGCTTAGACTCATTAATCTTGCAATGCAGCTTAGAAAGGCCTGTAACCATCCATATCTCTTTGATGGTTATGAAGATAAATCTGTAGATCCTTTTGGTGAACATGTTGTTGAGAATTCTGGTAAAATGGTCTTAATGGACCGTCTTATTAAGAAATTGGTATCTGGAGGGAGCAGAATCTTAATATTCAGCCAAATGGCTCGTGTATTGGATATTCTCGAGGATTATTGCCATATGAGAGGTTTTCCTTATTGTAGGATTGATGGAAATACTTCTGGTGATGATAGAGATCGACAGATTTCTGAATTTAACAAACCAAATAGTGAAAAGCTTGTTTTTCTACTTTCCACTAGAGCTGGAGGATTAGGTATCAATTTGGCTACTGCTGATATTGTTATTCTTTATGATTCTGATTGGAACCCTCAAGCAGATCTTCAAGCTATGGATAGAGCTCATAGAATTGGTCAAAAAAAACCTGTATTTGTATTTCGACTTTGCCACGAACATACTATTGAAGAAAAGATTATAGAAAGAGCAAATCTTAAGCTTCAACTGGATTTTGCTATTATTCAGCAAGGTAGACTTAAAGGACAAAGCTCAGCTCAGAGTTCTGGATTAGAGAATAGTGCATTATCTAAGAATGAACTTATGACAATGATTCAATATGGAGCAAATGAAATTCTTAAAACAACTAATGTTAATATTACTGAAGAAGATATTGAAGCAATTATATCAGGAGGAGAAAAGAAAACTGAATCTCTACAGATGAAGATTCAGAAACATATTCAAGGATCTCTTATGAACTTTAGTTTGAATGGGAGTCAGTCTGGAGGAAAAGGAGATTCTGATAAGATTATTAATACTGGATCAACGAATACAAACTCTTTGTATGAGTTTGAAGGAATTGATTATAATGAAGTTCAAAAACAACAAGATAGACAAGCTTGGGGGAAGATTAGTATTGAAAAGATTGATCAGGAACGTGAGGAAAGACGTAGAGGAAGGTTGGAAAATTATACCTTAAAGCTTATCCAAAAGTATATTAATAGACAAAACTCTGCAAGAGGGATAGATAAGTTACCACCAATGCATGATTGGCAATTTTATGATAAAAAGAGGATTATGGAACTTCACAAAAGAGAATCTAGGTATGTGGGAGAATTACATGCAGGATTAATCAAACTTTCACAGACAAGTACTATTCCATTTATTGATGAGAATTCCTTGTTGATTCCAATTGAGGAGATTCCAATGGATAAACAAATAGAAGATATTTCTCCAGAAGAGAAGGAAGAGAAAAGAAATTTGCTTCAGAAAGGCTTTAAACTTTGGACAAGAAGAGAGTTTAACTTGCTTTTAAGATGTTTGGAGACTAATGGAGTAGAGAACTTGGACAAAGTTGAGCAAGTTTTACCAAATAAGGATAAGAATGAGATTAAAGATTATGTTGAGACATTATTGAAGAAGGGTCCAGAAGAATTAGCTGACTGGAATAGATACTTTAAGAGAATTCAGTCTTCAAAAGATGATCAAAAGAAGAGAGATGAATTGAATGCAGTAATAAAAAGCAAGCTCTCAGTCTTGAATGACCCTTGGAGAGACTTAGATCTTGAGAGCCTTAATATTTATAGCAAACAAACAAAGAATATGACATATAATCAGATTGAAGATAGGTATCTGATTAACTATACCTACCAATATGGTTATGGAAGTTGGGATCAGATCCTATCTGCAATAAAGAATGATCATATATTTAGTTTCGATTGGTTTATCAAGACAAGAAGTTCAAATGATATTTACAGGAGAGTAGACTTTTTAATTAAAGCTTTTAAAAAACGAGATTTAAATAATATTAATACTAATGCTAATTCTAATATAGATGCAAATTCGAGCACTGGTACCAGTACTTTAAATGGTGTTGACTTCAATAAAGATGGTGATTA
>NW_667353.1:0-18285 GCF_000006425.1 Cryptosporidium hominis TU502
TCTACAAAATCAAACAAATTTCTTTTTGCTCTAAGACTCAGCTTTGAAAATACTTCCAACAATGTTACATTTACTATTGTTATTTCACGCTTTATTACAGGTTTTACTTCTTCTTTTACTTCATTATTTTTATCAGAATTCCCATCCAATTTTTCTTCTTCGTTATTCTCATTATCACTAGAGTGCTTACTTTCATTTTTATTTAATTCATCTTCGCTCGTATTTGAGCTGCCACTATTGGATCTCTCATTGCTACTTTCTTCATTTAATATAGAATTCCAGTTTACTACAAACTCTGATCTTACCATTCCTTATCTCCTCTTTAACAATTTTTTTTTTTAAATTCGTCTTTTTTTCATTATTATATATTTAGACGCTGTGTGAACACACGGCAATTTCCATCTAAATCCTCTAACACTAAGGGAAAAAAAAAAGAGGCAAGGCATTTTCTTTTTAATATTAACCTGAGAACTAACCATTTTCCTAATTATAACTAACTTTAAATCTCCTCTCCACTTTCCTCTGTATCAATATCGCTTATATTCATTCCATTATCATCCACAATATATGATTGCATCTTGCAATTTTCCAATGGTGCTTTTTGAATATTCATTATCTATTTAAAGAAAAATTAATTAAAACAATAAATTTTTTCGAAATTATTAATAAAAACTCTCAATAATCACTTACCTTCTCGACTAAGGAATAGTCACCTTTCGAACATTGGTCGTACATTTCACAAATCAACTCAGCAACCTCCAAATCACTGTCATCTTCTACAATAGTAGAAAATCTTGTTTCCATTGCTTCCATTAAGAAATTTGCCAAATTATTCGAATTTACCTTCCTTCCTATAAATTATTAAAAGTTAATTTTTCAGTGATTTTTTCCCATCTCTAGTAATAAAGAGTAACAGACGTTTCTACCTACCTGATTGAAAAGACATTATTACTTCCTGAATTAATTCTTCACGCTTCTTATTTGCAAACCTGCCAGACCATCCTCCTTCCACTGAAAGGTTCAAAATAGTCCTTCAAATTGTTACTATTGATCAAGGATAACATTACAGAACTCAACTTACCATGTGGAAAATACTTGGTTGACTCCTTGTACAAAAACTTGAAAACGTTGTGAGTCCATTGGAATATTAAAGCGAGAAAAAATCTTAAAATAATACTAAATGGTCTATATTGTAAATATTCAAGCTATAATTTAGAAATTTTAAATAAATTATACTTATTCTTCACTAATTCTTATATACCTTTTTTTTTTACCTATTATCTCTCAAATATTTAAAAAAGACTGTTGGCGCCTCTTTGTCGAAAAAGTCATGCACAGATATATGCAATACTTTTGCATGTAGCTATGTAAAATGTCATGCACTCATGTGGACAACACGTAATAAATGAAAATAATAATGGTGAGAAGTTAAGAATGAGTGCTTGAATCATTATAAAAAATGAGCTTGGAATCTATTTAATTTTTCTCTAAATAATTAGAGATAATTTCTAATTCAGCTTGGCAGTTATAGCAATTAAAGTTCTCAATTTTGCGAATTTCATCCAGAACCTTGTTATCAAATGGAGTTGAAGATTTGTTTGGATATTTCTTGTTCGAATCGATTAGCTTCTGCTGAACAAATTCATCAATATTATTTGCGATTATGCAAGTAAAGCTCAAAATAAAGTCATAATTCGATTTAATTAAAGTACAAAGTTTCAAAGAATTATGTAATACTTGGACTCTTTTAATACTTGTTATTTTAGAATCTTTATCAGAATTATAGTGATTAAAAGTTGAGTACTCGTCATTAATCCATTTAATCGTTTTTTCAAGATTTGAAAAATGTTCTTTAAAAAACTGACTAACATAACTACGTAATTCTGAAGATAAATTTTTGATTCTAGTGGTAAGATCATTTATTATATTAAATCTGCTCGATTGAAGAGTTTCTTCTGAAGTTTGATTACAAATAATATCATCGGAGAAATGCAGCTCAAGAGTTGCAAGTAAATGAGATATGGCATTAACGGATCTCTGTATATACTTCGAAAGTGTATTCCAACCTTTCCCAATTTGGTGAGCTATTTCTATGTAAGTTTCCTTCATTTTTTCCTATCTGTAATAAGCTAGCCTCTCACAATATAAGAAAATTGGCAATATAGAAATACTTTGGAGCAAGGCAACTATTGGAAACTGTGGAATAAGTGAATATTTACAAATAAAAATTCAAGTCAAGTCCCCACATTCACCTAACAAACTTGAATCAATGCAAAATGTGCTCCATGGAGTAAATATAATCTCAATTGCTATAAATTCAACATCAGACAAATCTAAATTGCTCAAGAAAAAAAAAAAAAGCTTATTTTATTTACCTACTATACAAATTTAATTAACCCAATTATATCTTTGTATTATTATATATTTATATTAATATATGGCGACCCTTTGTGGAGACAAGACGTGCGAGCCCTTAGCACACTAGTAACACGCAGTCTTAATATGAATTTGTATAGATCTTTAAATAATAATCTGTTGATGAGGGGAAAGGTCTGAATTTGAAGGTATTAAAAAATTAATCAGTTAAAAAAAGGTCATGTCAAATTGAGGAGGTAAAGACAAGTAATATTTGCACGAAGGAAAATATCGAATAAAACTGAGGGTAATTAACCTTGGTGATCTATAAATTATATTAATTAAGTAAATTAATTTAATATAGTTAAAGATGACTACAGTTAGCGAAGCAGTGAGAAATAGCTGGATGCATATCTTTTCTTTTGACAGTGCTATTCCTAGGAGTAACCAAAGGGAAACTATTGGGGAAGTTTTAAAAGAAATTAATCGCATAAAGGATGAAATGCAAACATTGCATTTAAGGTTTTCTGACATTGAACAGGGCAAATTAGACATATTATCAATTGAGAATGTAGAATCTCAATTTGAGAAACTTAAGCAACAACTTCAGTTACATACTCTTTTAATCAGCGAGTTAAGAAAGTATCATACTGAAATAGAAGATTTGAAGAATAAGGAAGAATATAGAACTCAAGAAGAGAGAGAATTGAAGAATGAAATTAGGAAGTTAAAAAGTGATTTCCATTTATTATCTGAGACTGTTAATAGCAGAAATTCAATTCAAAACTCTAATATTCCAAGTATTATATCAAAACTGGAAGGTTTACAGATAGAATTTGATTCTTTAAATAACAGAATGATTAAGAATGAGAAAACTAAGACTGAAGTTGAATCATTAAAAAGAGATGTTGAAAATTTATCAATTATGAAGAAGTCATATGATGATCAGAGCTTTATTATTAAACAAATGAAAGAAGATATTCACTCAATTCAATCGGTAATACAAGAAGACATTCCTCAACTCAAAAACGAAATTCAAAGAAAGATGAACAAAACTATACAAGCTACAAATGAGCTTAAGGAAAACTTTGGGGAGCTTAAAGATCAATTTAAACAGATTACTGAAGAAAGAAGGCATGATCACAATGTAATCACTCAATTGGCAACCCAAGCAGAGCAGCTAAGAATACAGATACAAACAATAAAGATGAGTCAAAAAGACAGTTCATCTAGCAAAATGAGGCAAGAGGAATTAGTGAATCAATGTGTGAAAAATATCGCAAAATTGGCAGAAAGTGTTAACAACCTTCAAGAAAAGATTTCCAATCATCTTATCGGATTATCTATCGCAAAGTCTAATAATAGTTTTTCAGTTGTTGGGTCAAAAAGTAACTCGCATATTAAAACTCCAATCGTAATTAACAAAACTACTCCAAAAGGTAATTACTATGAAGTAGCAACCAATGGAAGTGAGAACTATAAAAGAATGTCTAGCAAGTCAAAGAACTCACCAAGAAGTCATAATAAATATACAGGCAATCATTTCACTCTTCCTGATACTCCCTCAACGCAAGCCCCCCCAGTTTTATCATCCAATTCTGTGGGAAGACTTAGCTCATTCTTTGGTAACAGAGAGTTGAGTGGAATTGCAAGCTCAAGTAGTCTTACCTCAAGTAACTACATTGAAAGTAGCAATATTGATAGTGCCAATAATAGTAGGCCAACTACAAACAATACTTGTGATCAAGAAGATGATATTATCACGCCTTCAACTATTGAAGAGGAAAGAATTATTACAAAAAGAAGAGTATCAACAGATGGATTTTTGCAGGATTGTAGTTTAAAGCACTCTTCCACAAGCTTCCTAGAGATCAAAAGCAGTGTGAACTCTTCTGAAGAAACCAACTGTACAACTTCTAGTGAAAATTTCTTAATTAGAAATACTCTCCATCCAAGAAGTGATTTAGTTATGATGTCTACATTAACTGAGTCCAATTCAAAGTTATCATCAAGTATCACCACTCCAAAAAAGTCGGGAGATAGATCCAAGACTACGAGTTGCAATGGCAATCACGCTATATCTGACTTTCTGAGCCATTTTTAAATTAATGTGGAATAAATTTCCAATTGGAGTGGAAGAGAATGCTCAATTCTCGTCTTTTTTACTAAATAGGATTTAATCGCATTATTTAATCCCAAGTTCAACTCCCGAATTACAAGAGTTAAACAATTCAAGTTAATATAAGTATTTAAGTAGACGAGTTAAAATTCCGTTACCTTAAGTGTGTATTCATAAACTAATTAAGTAAGGAGAGATATTATAATTTATTTAAAGCTACCATATTTTAAATATAAACGAAAGAGAAATGATGTTAAGTGTTGTTTTTTCCCTTAATGTTTATTTAAAATACAAATTAAAACAAAAAATAAAGAACAAACTTTTATTTGCTCTAATTACGATGAAATAGAAATTAAATCCCATGATATCTTAAATTACTGTGGTTATTACTAAGGAAAAAATAGTTCTGAAATCTAGTATCACTCCAGAAAATATGCTTTTGATTCTAGAGTATCTTCCTTTTAATTATCTCTAATATTAATAATAATCATAGTTAATTTGTATTCCCTTCTTTCTTTTAAATTGAGCATATAACTAGACTCTAAATGTCTTCATTTAATAGCTGAGCTTTAATATAGTTCCCCTTTAAGGTATGATTAGGAGGAAGTTCTAGCTTAAAGTAAAGTTGAGCATTAGGAACAAATCCAGCTTTTAGTAAAGTAAGTTTTTTGTCTGGGATGACTTTTAAGATTGGAGGAGATTGATAAACATACCAATTCATGGAGGATATATTTGGATTTATGCAATCCTTAACAGATTGAATTAGATCATAAGTTGTGTGGTTAGGTCTAAATTGGAGTTGAAGAATATATTTATCTGGAAAAACAACTCTAATTGATGAATGGGAATGAACTTTCCTCTTCAGTAGTGACTTAAGATATTCATTAGTTCTGCTTTTGAACGTAGGAGCCTTTCCAAGTATTGAATCTTTAATTCTCTGAATTTCAGATTGTTCAAAATGAGAATTATCATCTTCATCAAAATCTTCCGGAGATTCCATATCATTGATTGCTTTAACCAAGTTATCAAACTTTTGTATATTCGAAGAATGAATAACAAAGGGCTTAGTGCAAGTGATATTTCCACTATCCTGGAGATTTTGTTCATCTATAGTCCCATTTTCCATATCTCTTTCCCTTTTCTTGATCTCAGATTCCATTTTTCGCCTTTCTTCAATAGCAGATTTCATTAGCTTCCTTGAAACATCATTATTTGTACTAACTGAGGTTGAAGATATATTTGAAACATATGGGTTAAAGTGAGAAATCTTAACTGAGCCTTCACCTGAGGTATCAATTGAAGTTAAATCACAAGAAACAAGCTTTGGGTACTCAATCCTGTTTTTCTCACAAAAGATAGCCAATAGATGATGACAATCTGTTAAACGAGATATATAAGCAATAGGAAGCTCGAGATATTCCTCTTCTTTTTCTTCTTCTTCTTGTTCTTTGTACTTAGTAATATCTACAGGAATCCTGTGTATTTGGCTTGGTTTAAGCTTCACAATAACAAACCCCACAGACTTTAGCACATTCAATGCTTCTGAAAAGCTTCCAACAGTGGATGCAAATTTAGGATTTTTCATTTTAATTCTTCTAATTTTTCCTTTTCTAGGCTCTTTAATAATTGAATCAATGATCTTAAACAATATATCAGTTACTGCCTTTAACTTTTCCTTACAGATTCTGCCTAATGATTCGACAGAATTATATAGTGATGGAGTCATTTCGAGATTTTCTGGCGTCAAGTACTCGAATTCCCAAGTATCATCTTCTTTTAATATTTCCTTTACTTCTTCTTTCGAGTCTTCTTCAGCTTTAGGCTCGTTTACTTGTGAAAATATTCGTTTTCTAATCATATCAACCAGCCTTAAGGGAATATTCATAGTTTCCCATTGCTCATTCGTAACATCCTTTAATAGTTCTATTTTGTCATACCAGTTCTTATTCACAATTGTATCAACAAATATCTTCATCTCCTGATCTTTCCTCCCCATTTCCTTTCCTAACGCTAATATAAGTTCCTCTACCTCATTTGCACCCATTTAATCAAAGAAATTACAATATCTCCTTCAAAAATTGTCTAAGATGTTGCTTTTGTTCTCATTTGGGATGTTACCGCCAAATTCATTTTACTGCATTCTTGAATCTGTCAAATCAAAAATTAAAAATGATTTAAAAAAAAAAATTATTGTATTTGTAATTATACTGAGTTGTGAGCTTTCATACAAATGAATTACTCAGATCAGCTATTTAACATTTATTTTACTGATTCCGTTAGAGCAAATATTGGATATCCATCCTTTTTTAAATAAATATTTAATTTTTATTGCTTTCTTGAATTACATGCAAAAAAATACACATGTGGCGCCATATTATTTGAGCGCCATGTCTCGTTTTTGAGACGCCTTTAAGTATAGGTATTAAAAAGAATTAATTTTGTCAATAATAGTATAAAAAATATTTAAAAATAATTGACTAGAAGGTTTAAATATTAATTTAAATAGTAAATAAAAGCTAATATTAATACGTATATTTGTAAATCAATAATAATAAAGTTTATAATAGTCCTTGCCAGAAGGGTTGAATTTCTTCCAATTATTAAAGTTTATTTCATTAGTCGATAAATCTTATTTTGATAAATTCTGAAATATGGCTAAAGCACACGGTTCATTAGCTCGTGCAGGTAAAGTAAAGAATCAAACTCCACGTGTCGAGAAACAGGAGAAGAAGAAGGCTTTGACTGGAAGAGCCAAGAAGAGACAACAATATAACAGAAGATTTGTCAGTGTTGTTGCTGGACGCAGAAAATGCAATCCACAATCATAAGATTCTGGTTTGTGGCCATTTTATAGCCTTTATTAGTATATTAATGTGATTCTTTTTGCCAAGAGATATTGGAATTGGAAAGAAATCTAGGAACATGATTATATTCCTGTGTAACAATTTTCTTTTGAATTACTGCATAGTGATATGAAGTGGATACTAACATTTTGGTTTTATCGGACTGTCGTTTCTTCTAACTTTCCTTTAATTCTTTGAATCAATATCACTTATACGAGAGTTGTTTGGATCTTGGTTCATGTTATTTGCAACTGAATACAAACAGCACGGATAATTTAGGTATACAATTGAAGTAGATTAGAAATTATTCTATAATTTTAATCTGAATTTTATTAATTTCGAGTATGTTATATAGTTTCATATATTAGGCATTTATGTCTGATTACTCAGCTTTTTTTCGTGCTCTCTGAAGGGTGAACTAAGAAGTTCAGAGTATATGGTTTACAAATTGATTCGTTTTCGATGCTTGTATTACTGGTATTATTATAGTGCAAAAGAGGAGTTTCTCAGGAATATGGATCTAAAATTCATTAAACATGAAAAAAAAACATGAATATTAAGATTCTTTTTTTGTGATTTAATAATTTTGATTTAACGAAGAAAAAACCGCAGGCCCCTCGGAAATATTAAAGAGGGGTTATCCGGGAATCGAACCCGGGACCTCATGTACCCGAAACATGAATCATACCACTAGACTAACAACCCTAATGTATACGGTGGTGTTTAAAATAAGGTAATTCATGTAAAAATAAGGAATTAACAAATTGCTACTAGAATTAATTCTTGCTAAGTTGATTGCATCTATCTAATGATGAGTAAAGACAATCTTGAAAAATTTTCCCAATTAATCGATCCTCAAGTATATCAATTCCTGCTTGAGTAGAACCTCCGGGAGTAGAGACTTTAGATTGAAAAACTTGCGGATCAATGGAAGACTCAAAAAGCAACTTGGAAGTGCCATACATCGTTTCTATGACAAGCTTTCTTGCAAGGTCCTCAGGAATCCCAATTTTGATTCCAGATTGTATGAAATGATGAGCAATATTAGAAAAGTATCCAGGCCCGCATCCACTAATACTAGTACAATGCGAGAAGATATCTTCATTAATTTTATAAACTGTACCACATGAACTCAAGATTTCAATGATTTCATTTGAGTTATTTTGTTTATACTTAGTAAAGTGTGCAACAGGATTTTCATAATAAAGCCATGATCCCTGACAAATTGATAAGGTTAAATTTGGCATTACTCTTATGCAGTGTATTTCATTTGACTGAAATTCCTTTAATATATCACTAATAGTTTTTCCTGCACAAACTGAAATTAATACTTTCTCGCCTGACTTTAGATCACTTTCTATATTCAAATTATTTATTTCACTTAGAATTTGGCTCAAAATATGTGGCTTTACGCATATAAATATTAATTCGGAATTACCAACTAAACTTTGAAGATTTTCTGATATATTAATTCCAGAGAATTCTCTCTTAAGTGATTCTAGAGAATTTTTATTAGAATCAAATAAAAAAATTTGATCGGATTTTATTTTTTCAGACAATAAAAACCCTGATATAATTGCATTTGCAATATTTCCACACCCAATAAAACCTAAATGTTGTTTTTAAATTATTATGATCAAAATAAAGAAAAATTAATTTTAATTGTAAACACTCCAACAGTATTATTAACCATTGCAATTCACATACCTATTTTTCTCTCTGATATCATCTCAAATCTTTGCTCAAATTAAAATTTATTCAGAAACAAAAGGCAAAAATATATTAATGATTTTATTTTTTAAAAAATTATATTTTTATTCCCGCCCAAATTCATCAATTGCATGTAAGTTGTCCACAATAATGCATGTAAATACCGGTTTATGAAAAAATGTGTATGACACGTGTATATCAAATTTTTCAAAAAAAATAGTGGGCATGACATCATAAATAGAAGCAGTTACATGCGAAAGAAAAGTATTAAATTTTACATTAATTCGAGAGTTGTATTATAATCATAATAAAAACAAAATAAAGATAGTAAATGTAAGGAAAGAATAAAAAGAAAGAATATAAAAAGAATATGATTAACAAAAAAAGTTAAAACTAAAGAATAAAGTTAAATATATTTGAGATTTAAAGATATTTAATAACGTAATTATAAGTTAAATTGAAGATAGTATACATGAACAATAATAGGATTGAAATAAGATAGAAAAGTCAAAATACGAGAGAAAAAACTTAATATAAAGGAAACAAAAGCTAAAAAGGCAATTAATATAGCAAAAGAAAAAGAAAATTCAATTAATTGTTTGAAATGTTTACAGGGAGTGACTTGAAAAACTTAGTATTGAAAACTCTATTATTATTGCTACTGGAATACCTTATCATCAACTTTCCAGGAGTTTCATCAATTGATGAAAAGGTTCAGGAAAGAAAAGATGATCCAGTAGCATATATGAACCCCGCCCCACCAATACTATTTAAGGAAATGAAAAGTCCAATTGTGGGAGTGGGTGATATTTGTTTTGGAAACAACTGTAACTATTACCAAGAAAGTAAAGAAAATAGTCCATCCAAAGACAGAGAAAGCTATCATTCAGTTGGCTCCAAAGTTACAAGGTATATATGTATATTATTATCAGAAAATACTTTTACTAGGGAAAAAGAGGCAGATTTGCTTTTTGAAAGATTAAACGAGTATACAGAAACTTCAGAATTGCCATTTTCATATGTTGAATTTTACGAGAAACTTGGAGTTTTTGTAATTGATGTTAGATCCAGTATTAAGGAGTATGAAGAACGTAGTATATTTCCTTTGGCTGAAGGTTTGAAACTCATCAAAAAGTTAGATATTTTAAACAAAGCCGACTGTACTAAAGATTCTCTTTTAAGTGAACAATCTGTATTTACAAGTGGAAATGAAGATAAATCTACTGAGAATTATAGTAATAGCTATAAGTGGGATTGGAGCAGTATTCCTAATAATTTTGTAAATTTTAATCGAATCTTGAAATCCGAAGAGTCTCAAGGAAATGTTACGAATAACAATCAAGGCACGGAATATTTAACAGATGAAGCAAAGCTATACAAAGAGTTGGATGGTTACTTTTTGAAAAAGTTCAATGAAGCATCTAATCTACTTAATAAACTAAATATGTTCTCTTCACCATCTTCTTCATCATCAAATTTCAATAATCCTACTGTTTCATCAACATCATTTTCCGGAGGGAGGCAATCTTCTCTTTGGAATGCACTCAACTTTTTATCCAGCTTTTCAAATAAGGAAGAAAAGTCTAGATCTACGCCAATCCAAGAAATTGAAGATCCAATTTTTGGAAAAATGGAACCAACAGATGGTAATTCTAAATTAACAATATCTCCACTATACCTTCTTGGGATGAATCTCAAAGGAAAAAACATTACAGAGCTATCTCAAAAGTTCAAAAATCAAACATCTCCTATCGTTCCTGTAGATATGTCTAGAGAAGATATCAGCTTGGACAATGATCTTGCAATGAATATAGCAACAGTAATCTTCAAAGGAATGAGTGATTCCGCTGCAAAGCTTCCACCTCCTTTTGGGAACCCTGCAGTCAAAAATGAGCAAAAGTTTCCAGAATATAATTACAAAAACCATATAAATTATCTTGAAACAAATGCAAATAATAACTATTATAATTCCCCATCAATCTCTAACTGGAGTTATAAACCCATACCACAGGGTAACAATAATGTAATTGGTGGATATGAAAATGACCAAAGCCAACTCAATATTCAAAGTGATCACTTTAAAGGAGGAAGTTTTCATCCAAGTTCAAATAATAATGCTATCAATACAATTGATAATTCTATTATTGGATTTAATAGTGTTTCCCAAGGTAACTCAAACAGTAATTCTAATAAAGCAGGAGTTCATTCTCAATCTGGTTCTGGCTTAGCTCCAAATATTTTTGAATCAATAGATACATGGGGAAAACAGAGCTCAGCTTATCAATCAACTTCTTCTTCCGCCTCCCCCCCATCATATTATGCAAAAAATGGCATTAAAACTATTAATCCAAATCAAGTGACATCTAATGGAAAGAGTAATCCTGATTTAAAAGTACCAACCATTAACTCCCCATCAACTTCAGAATGGATGAGAAAGACTATATCGAAGCAAAATGAGGGTGGGATAAAGCAACCATCATTTATTAATAACCAAAATAATCAAACAGAAATTAATAAATTTGCAAGTAATATGAACCAAAATACCCCCTCAATTGTTAATTCAAATGGTAATCACTTTAATTCTCCATTTTCACAGCTTTCAAAGTTTTCTAACAATCCATTCCATGGAAATTCAGCTGGAACAACATTTGTCAAAATGAATGGTAGTGTTTTTGATGATGATAATGATATCACTTCTTTTCATCCGGAAGGATTTATCAATAAACTTCCAGAACATGTACAAAAGAATATGACTCAATCCCAAAGAGACAAAATTAACTTAATAAATGCATTTATTGGTACTGGATTTGATACAATTCTTCAGATGAATAATATAGATTCTAGTTCAAGTTATGGTAATCAGAATAATGATTTCTTTAGAAGTTCTCCGCCAAAAAGAAGATTATTTGAGATTGACTCTTCAACAAGAGGAAACAAAATGGTGATTGATGAAAACATGAAAGACCAGAATTTAAGTGATCAATCAAATAAAGAATATGAAATGTATGCCAAATTGCTGAGTAATATTGACACGAACCAAGGTCAAGATACTGCAATGGCTTATGTGACAGGATGTGATTGTGATAGATTTCCTGAAGGAGTTGCGTGTCCCATGGTGCTTTCAGGAGAAGCGAATGTTGAATGTATTGGGTATAAAGTTTGGAACAGTGCAAGAAAAGGTGCTCCATTGAGTGAGATAGCTTCAGCAATAGATTCTGCAATTACTTCTAAAGCAAGAAATATTATTTTGCCTTTAAAATTTGATACAAAGACAATTGAAGAAAATCGAGCAGCTCCAAGAATTTTGAGGCACATCATGAGAAGAACTTCAAGGGAGAATGGAATATTATTTGCCTTACCAACAGGAAATAATGGTAAACAGGAGTTGGATGGAAGCTTAGACTTTCCTTGCGATGATTTGACAGGAATGTACGCTTTTTGTGTGGGTTCAATTAACAACAAAAATGGAATGCCTTCGAATTTTTCCAATGTTCCTCAGTTAAATAATGCAATCTATGCTAATGGTGAGGATGTTGAATCAATTGGAATAAATCAACAAAGACGATTATTTTCTGGTACCGGTATTGCTTTAGCTCAATCAATTGGTGCTTTGAATATTATTCAAGGTATTACAAAGGATAAAACGAGCTCATTTGACCAACTTGCTATCCTGTACAGTGCCCCTAAAAAACTTCCATCAAGGAATTTTTTGGAGCAGCTTTTTGCAAACTCGAGTCCGATTACATTCAAGCCTCAACAGCAACAACAACAATTCCAGAAACAAAGCTCTAGGAACGAGACAGGCCCTTCAGATTCTGTTTTGATGTTTGGTATGGGATCTGGGAACAATACAAATGGTTCCTTAGGACCAGTATCTCATGAAAGGATCATGAATTCGAGTCTAATGAGTGGAAATAGAGACAATGATTTAGATGCAATAATGGCCAGGATTGAGAGCATTGAAAAAAGTCTTATAAAGTCAGGTTTAGATGGTGGCACCGTTTTCAAGGGAGAATTTCCAGCTGGTGGTCCATTTTCTTCGCCTTCTGATTCCTCTACTTTCCCATCCTCTTCCACTACGACAACTACTACAACCACCAGTCCAGTTAGAACTACAACTTCCAATGCTTCTACTCTAACCAATATAACCACAGAAATTCCTCAAATATCAAATTATACAAACATAAGTAGTTCCAGTACATCCACTCTTTCTATTAGTCTCAATACTTCTACCCCTAACATCGTAACAACTCTTCCCTCTAACATCACGGCAAACCCTCCTTCCAGCATCGTAACATCTTCCTCCAGCATCGCAACAAACCCTCCTTCCAATATCACTACTACCACCACCACCAGTCCTTCCAAAACTCCCGGAGCCTCTAATCCTTTTACAGAAAACCAAGAAGAAGAACATGGGCACTATAAGGAATCTAACTATAGTCCAGAAATAATAGGAGTTGTTCTAGATCCAAAAGAAGTAACTGAAGTCTCCAGATTAGTTCACTCCAGTAATGAACATTATAAAGAGTACTATGATAGATATGGAAACCATGATACTGTTGATCACGAATATGAAAATGACGATGGGTACCGACAATACTATATTGATGGAAATGAAGAAAAGAATCACAACTACGGCAATACATTTAATTCAGAGGAAAATATGTCAAGAAATCTTTGTTATGAAGAGGAAACCAGGTTCTACAGTCCCTTAGAAATGGCTATACCCGTAGATAATATTGAACAATGTATATTATCTTGTAGTAATACTCCAGACTGTAGATACTATTCATATGGAGCATTCCTTAAAGGCCCTGGAAGCATTATTGGGACATGTATATTAATGCCTGATAAACAAGGATCGGTAGCCTTACCAAACTTCCAATCTGGAGCTCTGGGATGCCCAGTTTCTGCTAGTATTGCTTATGCTCAGGCTATGGAAGAAAGACTAATACAAGGTATTAGTAATGCAAATGAAAATAGTCAAAAAAGTTCTTCTGCTCAAGTTAATAACAATTTAAACTCGGATTGGCCGGGGATACTTTCCACCTCTACTGTAGCAGTTAAAAGTATGAGTGGATTCTTATCTAGATTTCCTCTCAACGATATACTTCAAACAAGTATTTCCTTATATAATTCAGGATTTCTGGATCAAAAAGGTGCTTTAAGACCAAGTGGAGCTTTTGAAAAGCAAAGTATATTACCCCCTCCTGGAGTTGGATCTCCACATGTAGTATGTACCCTACAAGGTATGCAATGTTGTGTCCCACAGAAATCTGCTAAAGGATGGAGAAAAAAACCACCAAGTTTTCTTAGAGTTGAAGATCCTTCATGCGAAGCTATTTATGTCTCAAAAACAGATATGTTCTGTGCAACCACATCATTATATGATAACCAGGATATCTCTTCATCAGGATATAATTCGCTTGATGATTTTAAAAGCCAATCCTCATTTTCATCAAATTCTTATAGTAATAATCCAAAACCTTCAGGAAGCTGTGGAATGGTTATAATTGAAACAAGTGAGCATCTTATTTTTCAAAACACTCTAAAAATGCCTTCTAAAGAGATGAATAATGCATTATGTGAATGTAAGCTGAATAAAAGAGATAAAAGTATACATGGATCTGGTACTTGGGAATACTCAGTACAAGCAGTACAAGCTGCAATGAGTCGCAAAGTTGAAGGAGATCAACTTTCTTCTGGAGTTGCTCAAGCTTTAGCTTGGGTAGAAGCAGTTGGGAATGATCCAAATCCTGCAGTGAATGGACTTGGTGAGCTTATTTCCCAAGTTGCTCAAAGACCAAATTCAGATGTCGAGTTAATTACTCAGATACCTGCAATTAGTCAGAATGCTGTTTCTAATATGCTTTATAATCAACAACAACAACAGATTGAAGAGCAAGAACAAATTATTAAGAAACAACAATCTATTCAACAATACAATAATATGAGATATTTATTATCTCAAAATGGAACTGATACTAATAATACTAACACTCAAAGTCAATCAGATCAATGTTTAACAAGTTGGCCAGAAAAATGTCAAATTTGGAAATCTAAATGTGAGGATAACTTAATATATGGTTATAAAAATCCTCAATGCGTTCCATTGACTATTTTAGAGAATGGATGTCCAATGAAACAGGTTGGATTCAAGGTGAATCAAATAAATCCAGGAATTTTGAGCTTCAGTTTTAAACCTATGAGGTTTTCAGATAATTCACCATTCAGAATTGCTTGTCAGTTTTCACTTATCAAATGTACTTTAGCAAATATTAAAAGTAAATGTAAATCAAATGGTATTAATAACTTTAAGAAACCAAAGAATTTGAACGGAGACGATGAAAACAATGCAATTAATAACATTAGAAAACATTTAAATAATCATAAAAATCAAAATAATAATAGAAATAACAACTTATTTCACAGAAAAGACACTAATGATAAAAGTAAAAATAATGAACTAAAACATTTATTCAAAATTCCAATGAACTATCTTCCGTATATTCCAAAAGATACAGGAGAAAATGACGAGAAATCTGAGAATATCGTAGCAAAGTATATTAGAGTCCATTTTCCTCAAGCAGGAAACTTTTCAAATATGACAATGGTAAAACTATTAAACAAAGAGTCTAAGAGAGAATTTGCAGCAAAAATGATTAATGAGGAAGAAATACCAAAAAACAATACTATCGAGGATGTATTAATTGACGAGAATTCAAACTTTGAGTATCTTGGTAAGGTAGAGATAATTACTCAAGATGAAAATGATGAGGACTACTCAACTATTAAATATGAAAATACATCAATTATTGCTGATAGAAAGGGAGTTGATGTTGAAAATAAGGATGTTATTTTCAGCCATCTTATAAAGTCAAGCAACGAAAGTAAAATATACAAAGAACCTTTGCTTTTAGATAAATATCAACCAGATTTTACAGGTGAATCATTTCCTGAATTCAAGATGGAGAAAGTTGTGATTCCTAATGAAAAAAGTGCTGAAAATGTAACATCTCAGAGTTTTAATAAAGATTACAACTCTGAATCAAAATTAGGAACAAACGAAAGAAAAGAAAATTGGAATAATCACCAAAATGAAGATGGAGATTTTGATGAATATGAAGACTTATACTATTATGGATTTGAAAATGATTATGGAAGCAATCATAGCAAAAATCAAATTAGTGACTTTATTCCTTTCATTTCAACCAATAACAAGAAAAATAAATGGGAAGTTCAAATAAACAAATCTTCTGGAGATAATAGAAATACACAATATACAATAACCAAAAAGAATATTCTTTTATTTATATTTGCTTGTTATACTCCTATAATTCTCATGTTTGGATTTATTTAAGCATAGGAAAAAACGACCCCACAGAATAATCATTCCAACTCTTTGTGACTTACTTTGAAATAAAAAAAAGAATTAAAGGGGAACTAAGAAAAATTGCAAAAATACTTAACCAAAACAAGACTTAATTTCTTCCTCTTTCCCCCCCAGAAATCTAATATTAAAAATTTTTTTTAAAAATATATATAAAAAGGTACCCGGTACCTTTTTTTTTTTGAAAGGAATTATATATGCCGGTATATTATTTAACGGTGTGAAGATTAACAAGAAAACTTTTTTTTTTTTTTATTTAGGATCATGGAAACTTGGAAGATTTGAGTTTTAATAGAGAAACAGTCAACAGCTTTTTTTTTTTTTTCTTTTATAACTCTAACTTAAGCCACCAATAAATGGTGGATCTGGAAATAAATAAATATTAATATATTTCGATAATTCGCCCGAAGTAAAAATTTGAAAATGCTGAAAATTGATAGGCAAAATAAAAAGGGAGCCTCTCAACCATTGGAAAGAAATATTATGAAATGTTCTCCTGAAGTAAGTTTTGAAAATGAGTAGGAAAGTTGGAGAAATGTATTTATAAATGTTATATACATTACCAATTCCTTTATTTATTTGATTTCAACGTTATTATTATTCTATTTACATAAAATTCAAATTTTAAATATTTAAATATTAGATTAATTTAAGTTCCTTTGCATTTTTATTTTCTGAAATGGTTCAATATTCCCTATCTTGCCTGAAACCAGGAATTAGGCTTGAAGATAAGTAAGTTGATAAAATATTGACTTTATTACCTTTGATGGATTGCAAATTGTTACTTATTAACTCTTTTCAAATTAAAGACTTCATGAAATGGGAATTTCTGTTGGATTTAAAATAGTTGAGCTAATTTCAATTAGAGATAAAGCTCATCAAAAAAGAGAAACTAGAATACTTCAAATTCTTTCTTTTATATCTCAAAAGTGTTGGAAGTATTTATTTGGACATACTGGGGATTTACTTAAAGGTCAGGAATCTGATGATGAATGTAAGTTGAAAAATTACGATTTAAATCTCAGAAAACCAAGAATATTTAAATTTCTTTTTCTCAGATATGATCAATGATAAAAATCTTCTTTTAAACAAATTCATCTCTGTCCCAAGGGTAGGTAGTGTTTGAATATTATTACAATAATAATAATTTTAACAAAATGATTAATTAACCAATATTTAGGATCTTGAACATATTAATTGTGGTGCATATGCTGCAGGAATTGTATCAGGTATTCTAGATAGTTCGGAATTTCCTGCAAATGTGACAGCTCATACCACTGAAGATACCCCAAATAACTATAGTACAACCATTTTGATTAAATTCGACAAATCTGTACTTCTTAGAGATAAATCTATTCAATCATTTTAGTGAATAACTTTTTACTCGTTTTCACTCTTATTTACAGAATTAGCTTGAATAATTATTTATATCAATATTAGATTATATACTTGATTACCAATAATTATTGAATAATAAAAACCATTATAAATTACAGAATCTATATATAGTTACAGAATATTTAGGCACATTCAACATATAGGATACATTATTTTCTGCAGAATCTTGTATTGAATACTGGATTTGCCCTTTCTTAGGGCTTGTGTAGCTACCATCCCATCCTCCATATTCCTCACATTGAGAATTAAACTCTTGCTTCAATTCCCTACCAAAAGATTGAATAATGTTCTGATCTATCTTAACTTGGTAATTATTTTCAAGCCATTCAGTTTTATCCATATTTACAACACATAAAAATGCTCGTTCCTTGCTTTTTCTAATAAAAACAACGACCAAGTTTGACGTGTTTACATTAAAATGAGAGAAGTTATTGTAATTTGAGGCAAATACTTCTTTTTCTTTAGTTTTA